>NW_026525585.1:0-59019 GCF_943737925.1 Anopheles nili | reverse complement strand
AAAAAAATTTTTTTTAGGTCGAGGATGTACTAAAAAAATTTTTTTAGATCGAGGATGTACTAAAAAAATTTTTTTTAGATCGAGGATGTACTAAAAAAATTTTTTTAGATCGAGGATGTACTAAAAAAATTTTTTTTAGATCGAGGATGTACTAAAAAAATTTTTTTAGATCGAGGATGTACTAAAAAAATTTTTTTTAGATCGAGGATGTACTAAAAAAATTTTTTTTAAATCGAGGATGTACTAAAAAAATTTTTTTAGAACGAGGATGTACTAAAAAAATTTTTTTTAGGTCGAGGATGTACTAAAAAAATTTTTTTAGATCGAGGATGTACTAAAAAAATTTTTTTTAGATTGAGGATGTACTAAAAAAATTTTTTTAGATCGAGGATGTACTAAAAAAATTTTTTTTAGATCGAGGATGTACTAAAAAAATTTTTTTAGATCGAGGATGTACTAAAAAAATTTTTTTTAGGTCGAGGATGTACTAAAAAAATTTTTTTAGATCGAGGATGTACTAAAAAAATTTTTTTTAGATCGAGGATGTACTAAAAAAATTTTTTTAGATCGAGGATGTACTAAAAAAATTTTTTTTAGATCGAGGATGTACTAAAAAAATTTTTTTAAATCGAGGATGTACTAAAAAAATTTTTTTAGATCGAGGATGTACTAAAAAAATTTTTTTTAGATCGAGGATGTACTAAAAAAATTTTTTTAGATCGAGGATATACTAAAAAAATTTTTTTAGATCGAGGATGAACTAAAAAAATTTTTTTTAGATCGAGGATGTACTAAAAAAATTTTTTTAGATCGAGGATGTACTAAAAAAATTTTTTTTAGATCGAGGATGTACTAAAAAATTTTTTTTAAATCGAGGATGTACTAAAAAAAATTTTTTCATATCAAGGATGTACTAAAAAAATTTTTTTTAAATCGAGGATGTACTAAAAAAATTTTTTTAGATCGAGGATGTACTAAAAAAATTTTTTTTAGGTCGAGGATGTACTAAAAAAATTTTTTTAGATCGAGGATGTACTAAAAAAATTTTTTTTAGGTCGAGGATGTACTAAAAAAATTTTTTTAGATCGAGGATGTACTAAAAAAATTTTTTTTAGATCGAGGATGTACTAAAAAAATTTTTTTAAATCGAGGATGTACTAAAAAAATTTTTTTTAAATCGAGGATGTACTAAAAAAATTTTTTTAGATCGACGATGTACTAAAAAAATTTTTTTTAGGTCGAGGATGTACTAAAAAAATTTTTTTAGATCGAGGATGTACTAAAAAAATTTTTTTTAGGTCGAGGATGTACTAAAAAAATTTTTTTAGATCGAGGATGTACTAAAAAAATTTTTTTTAGATCGAGGATGTACTAAAAAAATTTTTTTAAATCGAGGATGTACTAAAAAAATTTTTTTTAAATCGAGGATGTACTAAAAAAATTTTTTTAGATCGAGGATGTACTAAAAAAATTTTTTTTAGATCGAGGATGTACTAAAAAAATTTTTTTAGGTCGAGGATGTACTAAAAATATTTTTTTTAGGTCGAGGATGTACTAAAAAAATTTTTTTAGATCGAGGATGTACTAAAAAAATTTTTTTTAAATCGAGGATGTACTAAAAAAATTTTTTTAGATCGAGGATGTACTAAAAAAATTTTTTTTAGGTCGAGGATGTACTAAAAAAATTTTTTTAGATCGAGGATGTACTAAAAAAATTTTTTTTAGGTCGAGGATGTACTAAAAAAATTTTTTTAGATCGAGGATGTACTAAAAAAATTTTTTTTAGATCGAGGATGTACTAAAAAAATTTTTTTAGATCGAGGATGTACTAAAAAAATTTTTTTTAGATCGAGGATGTACTAAAAAAATTTTTTTAGATCGAGGATGTACTAAAAAAATTTTTTTTAGATCGAGGATGTACTAAAAAAATTTTTTTTAAATCGAGGATGTACTAAAAAAATTTTTTTAGATCGAGGATGTACTAAAAAAATTTTTTTTAGGTCGAGGATGTACTAAAAAAATTTTTTTAGATCGAGGATGTACTAAAAAAATTTTTTTTAGATCGAGGATGTACTAAAAAAATTTTTTTAGATCGAGGATGTACTAAAAAAATTTTTTTTAGATCGAGGATGTACTAAAAAAATTTTTTTAGATCGAGGATGTACTAAAAAAATTTTTTTTAGGTCGAGGATGTACTAAAAAAATTTTTTAGATCGAGGATGTACTAAAAAAATTTTTTTTAGATCGAGGATGTACTAAAAAAATTTTTTTAGATCGAGGATGTACTAAAAAAATTTTTTTTAGATCGAGGATGTACTAAAAAAATTTTTTTAGGTCGAGGATGTACTAAAAAAATTTTTTTTAGGTCGAGGATGTACTAAAAAAATTTTTTTAGATCGAGGATGTACTAAAAAAATTTTTTTTAAATCGAGGATGTACTAAAAAAATTTTTTTAGATCGAGGATGTACTAAAAAAATTTTTTTTAGGTCGAGGATGTACTAAAAAAATTTTTTTAGATCGAGGATGTACTAAAAAAATTTTTTTTAGGTCGAGGATGTACTAAAAAAATTTTTTTAGATCGAGGATGTACCAAAAAAATTTTTTTTAGATCGAGGATGTACTAAAAAAATTTTTTTAGATCGAGGATGTACTAAAAAAATTTTTTTTAGATCGAGGATGTACTAAAACAATTTTTTTAGATCGAGGATGTACTAAAAAAATTTTTTTTAGATCGAGGATGTACTAAAAAAATTTTTTTTAAATCGAGGATGTACTAAAAAAATTTTTTTAGATCGAGGATGTACTAAAAAAATTTTTTTTAGGTCGAGGATGTACTAAAAAAATTTTTTTAGATCGAGGATGTACTAAAAAAATTTTTTTTAGATCGAGGATGTACTAAAAAAATTTTTTTAGATCGAGGATGTACTAAAAAAATTTTTTTTAGATCGAGGATGTACTAAAAAAATTTTTTTAGATCGAGGATGTACTAAAAAAATTTTTTTTAGGTCGAGGATGTACTAAAAAAATTTTTTTAGATCGAGGATGTACTAAAAAAATTTTTTTTAGATCGAGGATGTACTAAAAAAATTTTTTTAGATCGAGGATGTACTAAAAAAATTTTTTTTAGATCGAGGATGTACTAAAAAAATTTTTTTTAAATCGAGGATGTACTAAAAAAATTTTTTTAGATCGAGGATGTACTAAAAAAATTTTTTTTAGATCGAGGATGTACTAAAAAAATTTTTTTAGATCGAGGATGTACTAAAACAATTTTTTTAGATCGAGGATGTACTAAAAAAATTTTTTTTAGATCGAGGATGTACTAAAAAAATTTTTTTAGATCGAGGATGTACTAAAAAAATTTTTTTTAGATCGAGGATGTACTAAAAAATTTTTTTTAAATCGAGGATGTACTAAAAAAAATTTTTTCATATCAAGGATGTACTAAAAAAATTTTTTTTAAATCGAGGATGTACTAAAAAAATTTTTTTAGATCGAGGATGTACTAAAAAAAATTTTTTTAGGTCGAGGATGTACTAAAAAAATTTTTTTTAGATCGAGGATGTACTAAAAAAATTTTTTTAGATCGAGGATGTACTAAAAAAATTTTTTTTAAATCGAGGATGTACTAAAAAAAAATTTTTTTAGATCGAGGATGTACTAAAAAAATTTTTTTAAGGTCGAGGATGTACTAAAAAAATTTTTTTAGATCGAGGATGTACTAAAAAAATTTTTTTTAGGTCGAGGATGTACTAAAAAAATTTTTTTAGATCGAGGATGTACTAAAAAAATTTTTTTAGATCGAGGATGTACTAAAAAAATTTTTTTTAGATCGAGGATGTACTAAAAAAATTTTTTTAGATCGAGGATGTGCTAAAAAAATTTTTTTTAGATCGAGGATGTACTAAAAAATTTTTTTTAAATCGAGGATGTACTAAAAAAATTTTTTTCATATCAAGGATGTACTAAAAAAATTTTTTTTAGATCGAGGATGTACTAAAAAAATTTTTTTTAGATCGAGGATGTACTAAAAAAATTTTTTTAGATCGAGGATGTACTAAAAAAATTTTTTTTAAATCGAGGATGTACTAAAAAAATTTTTTTAGATCGAGGATGTACTAAAAACATTTTTTTTAGATCGAGGATGTACTAAAAAATTTTTTTTAAATCGAGGATGTACTAAAAAAAATTTTTTCATATCAAGGATGTACTAAAAAAATTTTTTTTAGATCGAGGATGTACTAAAAAAATTTTTTTAGATCGAGGATGTACTAAAAAAATTTTTTTTAGATCGAGGATGTACTAAAAAAATTTTTTTAAATCGAGGATGTACTAAAAAAATTTTTTTTAAATCGAGGATGTACTAAAAAAATTTTTTTAGATCGAGGATGTACTAAAAAAATTTTTTTTAAATCGAGGATGTACTAAAAAAATTTTTTTAGATCGAGGATGTACTAAAAAAATTTTTTTTAGATCGAGGATGTACTAAAAAATTTTTTTTAAATCGAGGATGTACTAAAAAAAATTTTTTCATATCAAGGATGTACTAAAAAAATTTTTTTTAGATCGAGGATATACTAAAAAAATTTTTTTAGATCGAGGATGTACTAAAAAAATTTTTTTTAGATCGAGGATGTACTAAAAAAATTTTTTTAGATCGAGGATGTACTAAAAAAATTTTTTTTAAATCGAGGATGTACTAAAAAAATTTTTTTAGGTCGAGGATGTACTAAAAAAATTTTTTTAGACCGAGGATGTACTAAAAAAATTTTTTTTAGGTCGAGGATGTACTAAAAAAACTTTTTTAGATCGAGGATGTACTAAAAAATTTTTTTTTAGGTCGAGGATGTACTAAAAAAATTTTTTTAGATCGAGGATGTACTAAAAAAATTTTTTTTAAATCGAGGATGTACTAAAAAAATTTTTTTAGATCGAGGATGTACTAAAAAAATTTTTTTTAGATCGAGGATGTACTAAAAAATTTTTTTTAAATCGAGGATGTACTAAAAAAAATTTTTTCATATCAAGGATGTACTAAAAAAATTTTTTTTAGATCGAGGATATACTAAAAAAATTTTTTTAGATCGAGGATGTACTAAAAAAATTTTTTTTAGATCGAGGATGTACTAAAAAATTTTTTTTAAATCGAGGATGTACTAAAAAAATTTTTTTCATATCAAGGATGTACTAAAAAAATTTTTTTTAGATCGAGGATGTACTAAAAAATTTTTTTTAGATCGAGGATGTACTAAAAAAATTTTTTTTAAATCGAGGATGTACTAAAAAAATTTTTTTAGATCGAGGATGTACTAAAAAAATTTTTTTTAGGTCGAGGATGTACTAAAAAAATTTTTTTAGATCGAGGATGTACTAAAAAAATTTTTTTTAGGTCGAGGATGTACTAAAAAAATTTTTTTAGATCGAGGATGTACTAAAAAAATTTTTTTTAGATCGAGGATGTACTAAAAAAATTTTTTTAAATCGAGGATGTACTAAAAAAATTTTTTTTAAATCGAGGATGTACTAAAAAAATTTTTTTAGATCGAGGATGTACTAAAAAATTTTTTTTTAGGTCGAGGATGTACTAAAAAAATTTTTTTAGATCGAGGATGTGCTAAAAAAATTTTTTTAGATCGAGGATGTACTAAAAAATTTTTTTTAAATCGAGGATGTACTAAAAAAAATTTTTTCATATCAAGGATGTACTAAAAAAATTTTTTTTAGATCGAGGATGTACTAAAAAAATTTTTTTAGATCAAGGATGTACTAAAAAAATTTTTTTTAAATCGAGGATGTACTAAAAAAATTTTTTTTAAATCGAGGATGTACTAAAAAAATTTTTTTAGATCGAGGATGTACTAAAAAAATTTTTTTTAGATCGAGGATGTATTAAAAAATTTTTTTTAAATCGAGGATGTACTAAAAAAAATTTTTTCATATCAAGGATGTACTAAAAAAATTTTTTTTAGATCGAGGATGTACTAAAAAAATTTTTTTAGATCGAGGATGTACTAAAAAATTTTTTTTAGATCGAGGATGTACTAAAAAAATTTTTTTAGATCGAGGATGTACTAAAAAAATTTTTTTTAGATCGAGGATGTACTAAAAAAATTTTTTTTAGATCGAGGATGTACTAAAAAAATTTTTTTAAATCGAGGATGTACTAAAAAAATTTTTTTAGATCGAGGATGTACTAAAAAAATTTTTTTAAATCGAGGATGTACTAAAAAAATTTTTTTTAAATCGAGGATGTACTAAAAAAATTTTTTTAGATCGAGGATGTACTAAAAAAATTTTTTTAGATCGAGGATGTACTAAAAAAATTTTTTTTAGATCGAGGATGTACTAAAAAATTTTTTTTAAATCGAGGATGTACTAAAAAAAATTTTTTCATATCAAGGATGTACTAAAAAAATTTTTTTTAGATCGAGGATGTACTAAAAAAATTTTTTTAGATCGAGGATGTACTAAAAAAATTTTTTTTAAATCGAGGATGTACTAAAAAAATTTTTTTAGATCGAGGATGTACTAAAAAAATTTTTTTTAGGTCGAGGATGTACTAAAAAAATTTTTTTAGATCGAGGATGTACTAAAAAAATTTTTTTTAGGTCGAGGATGTACTAAAAAAATTTTTTTAGATCGAGGATGTACTAAAAAAATTTTTTTTAGATCGAGGATGTACTAAAAAAATTTTTTTAAATCGAGGATGTACTAAAAAAATTTTTTTTAAATCGAGGATGTACTAAAAAAATTTTTTTAGATCGCGGATGTACTAAAAAAATTTTTTTTAGATCGAGGATGTACTAAAAAAATTTTTTTAGGTCGAGGATGTACTAAAAAAATTTTTTTTAGGTCGAGGATGTACTAAAAAAATTTTTTTAGATCGAGGATGTACTAAAAAAATTTTTTTTAAATCGAGGATGTACTAGAAAAATTTTTTTAGATCGAGGATGTACTAAAAAAATTTTTTTTAGGTCGAGGATGTACTAAAAAAATTTTTTTAGATCGAGGATGTACTAAAAAAATTTTTTTTAGGTCGAGGATGTACTAAAAAAATTTTTTTAGATCGAGGATGTACTAAAAAAATTTTTTTTAGATCGAGGATGTACTAAAAAAATTTTTTTTAGGTCGAGGATGTACTAAAAAAATTTTTTTAGATCGAGGATGTACTAAAAAAATTTTTTTTAGGTCGAGGATGTACTAAAAAAATTTTTTTAGATCGAGGATGTACTAAAAAAATTTTTTTTAGATCGAGGATGTACTAAAAAAATTTTTTTAAATCGAGGATGTACTAAAAAAATTTTTTTTAAATCGAGGATGTACTAAAAAAATTTTTTTAGATCGAGGATGTACTAAAAAAATTTTTTTTAGATCGAGGATGTACTAAAAAAATTTTTTTAGATCGAGGATGTACTAAAAAAATTTTTTTTAGATCGAGGATGTACTAAAAAATTTTTTTTAAATCGAGGATGTACTAAAAAAAATTTTTTCATATCAAGGATGTACTAAAAAAATTTTTTTTAAATCGAGGATGTACTAAAAAAATTTTTTTAGATCGAGGATGTACTAAAAAAAATTTTTTTAGGTCGAGGATGTACTAAAAAAATTTTTTTTAGGTCGAGGATGTACTAAAAAAATTTTTTTAGATCGAGGATGTACTAAAAAAATTTTTTTTAGATCGAGGATGTACTAAAAAAATTTTTTTAGATCGAGGATGTACTAAAAAAATTTTTTTTAGGTCGAGGATGTACTAAAAAAATTTTTTTAGATCGAGGATGTACTAAAAAAATTTTTTTTAGGTCGAGGATGTACTAAAAAAATTTTTTTAGATCGAGGATGTACTAAAAAAATTTTTTTTAGATCGAGGATGTACTAAAAAAATTTTTTTAAATCGAGGATGTACTAAAAAATTTTTTTTAAATCGAGGATGTACTAAAAAAATTTTTTTAGATCGCGGATGTACTAAAAAAATTTTTTTTAGATCGAGGATGTACTAAAAAAATTTTTTTAAATCGAGGATATACTAAAAAAATTTTTTTTAAATCGAGGATGTACTAAAAAAATTTTTTTAGATCGAGGATGTACTAAAAAAATTTTTTTTAGATCGAGGATGTACTAAAAAAATTTTTTTAGATCGAGGATGTACTAAAAAAATTTTTTTTAGATCGAGGATGTACTAAAAAATTTTTTTTAAATCGAGGATGTACTAAAAAAATTTTTTTCATATCAAGGATGTACTAAAAAAATTTTTTTTAGATCGAGGATGTACTAAAAAAATTTTTTTTAGATCGAGGATGTACTAAAAAAATTTTTTTAGATCGAGGATGTACTAAAAAAATTTTTTTTAGGTCGAGGATGTACTAAAAAATTTTTTTTAAATCGAGGATGTACTAAAAAAAATTTTTTCATATCAAGGATGTACTAAAAAAATTTTTTTTAGATCGAGGATGTACTAAAAAAATTTTTTTAGATCGAGGATGTACTAAAAAAATTTTTTTTAGATCGAGGATGTACTAAAAAAATTTTTTTAGATCGAGGATGTACTAAAAAAATTTTTTTTAGATCGAGGATGTACTAAAAAATTTTTTTTAAATCGAGGATGTACTAAAAAAATTTTTTTCATATCAAGGATGTACTAAAAAAATTTTTTTTAGATCGAGGATGTACTAAAAAAATTTTTTTTAGATCGAGGATGTACTAAAAAAATTTTTTTAGATCGAGGATGTACTAAAAAAATTTTTTTTAAATCGAGGATGTACTAAAAAAATTTTTTTAGATCGAGGATGTACTAAAAAAATTTTTTTTAGATCGAGGATGTACTAAAAAAATTTTTTTAAATCGAGGATGTACTAAAAAAATTTTTTTTAAATCGAGGATGTACTAAAAAAATTTTTTTAGATCGAGGATGTACTAAAAAAATTTTTTTTAAATCGAGGATGTACTAAAAAAATTTTTTTAGATCGAGGATGTACTAAAAAAATTTTTTTTAGATCGAGGATGTACTAAAAAATTTTTTTTAAATCGAGGATGTACTAAAAAAAATTTTTTCATATCAAGGATGTACTAAAAAAATTTTTTTTAGATCGAGGATATACTAAAAAAATTTTTTTAGATCGAGGATGTACTAAAAAAATTTTTTTTAGATCGAGGATGTACTAAAAAATTTTTTTTAAATCGAGGATGTACTAAAAAAATTTTTTTCATATCAAGGATGTACTAAAAAAATTTTTTTTAGATCGAGGATGTACTAAAAAAATTTTTTTAGATCGAGGATGTACTAAAAAAATTTTTTTTAAATCGAGGATGTACTAAAAAAATTTTTTTAGATCGAGGATGTACTAAAAAAATTTTTTTTAGGTCGAGGATGTACTAAAAAAATTTTTTTAGATCGAGGATGTACTAAAAAAATTTTTTTTAGGTCGAGGATGTACTAAAAAAATTTTTTTAGATCGAGGATGTACTAAAAAAATTTTTTTTAGATCGAGGATGTACTAAAAAAATTTTTTTAAATCGAGGATGTACTAAAAAAATTTTTTTTAAATCGAGGATGTACTAAAAAAATTTTTTTAGATCGAGGATGTACTAAAAAAATTTTTTTTAGGTCGAGGATGTACTAAAAAAATTTTTTTAGATCGAGGATGTACTAAAAAAATTTTTTTTAAGTCGAGGATGTACTAAAAAAATTTTTTTAGATCGAGGATGTACTAAAAAATTTATTTTTAGATCGAGGATGTACTAAAAAAATTTTTTTAAATCGAGGATGTACTAAAAAAATTTTTTTTAAACCGAGGATGTACTAAAAAAATTTTTTTAGATCGAGGATGTACTAAAAAAATTTTTTTTAGATCGAGGATGTACTAAAAAAATTTTTTTAGATCGAGGATGTACTAAAAAAATTTTTTTTAAATCGAGGATGTACTAAAAAAATTTTTTTAGATCGAGGATGTACTAAAAAAATTTTTTTTAGATCGAGGATGTACTAAAAAAATTTTTTTAGATCGAGGATGTGCTAAAAAAATTTTTTTTAGATCGAGGATGTATTAAAAAATTTTTTTTAAATCGAGGATGTACTAAAAAAAATTTTTTCATATCAAGGATGTACTAAAAAAATTTTTTTTAGATCGAGGATGTACTAAAAAAATTTTTTTAGATCGAGGATGTACTAAAAAAATTTTTTTTAAATCGAGGATGTACTAAAAAAATTTTTTTTAAATCGAGGATGTACTAAAAAAATTTTTTTAGATCGAGGATGTACTAAAAAAATTTTTTTTAGATCGAGGATGTATTAAAAAATTTTTTTTAAATCGAGGATGTACTAAAAAAAATTTTTTCATATCAAGGATGTACTAAAAAAATTTTTTTTAGATCGAGGATGTACTAAAAAAATTTTTTTAGATCGAGGATGTACTATAAAATTTTTTTTTAAATCGAGGATGTACTAAAAAAATTTTTTTAGATCGAGGATGTACTAAAAAAATTTTTTTTAGATCGAGGATGTACTAAAAAAATTTTTTTTAGATCGAGGATGTACTAAAAAAATTTTTTTAAATCGAGGATGTACTAAAAAAATTTTTTTAGATCGAGGATGTACTAAAAAAATTTTTTTTAAATCGAGGATGTACTAAAAAAATTTTTTTAGATCGAGGATGTACTAAAAAAATTTTTTTTAGGTCGAGGATGTACTAAAAAAATTTTTTTAGATCGAGGATGTACTAAAAAAATTTTTTTTAGGTCGAGGATGTACTAAAAAAATTTTTTTAGATCGAGGATGTACTAAAAAAATTTTTTTTAGATCGAGGATGTACTAAAAAAATTTTTTTAAATCGAGGATATACTAAAAAAATTTTTTTTAAATCGAGGATGTACTAAAAAAATTTTTTTAGATCGAGGATGTACTAAAAAAATTTTTTTTAGATCGAGGATGTACTAAAAAAATTTTTTTAGATCGAGGATGTACTAAAAAAATTTTTTTTAGATCGAGGATGTACTAAAAAATTTTTTTTAAATCGAGGATGTACTAAAAAAAATTTTTTCATATCAAGGATGTACGAAAAAAATTTTTTTTAAATCGAGGATGTACTAAAAAAATTTTTTTAGATCGAGGATGTACTAAAAAAAATTTTTTTAGGTCGAGGATGTACTAAAAAAATTTTTTTTAGGTCGAGGATGTACTAAAAAAATTTTTTTAGATCGAGGATGTACTAAAAAAATTTTTTTTAGATCGAGGATGTACTAAAAAAATTTTTTTAGATCGAGGATGTACTAAAAAATTTTTTTTAAATCGAGGATGTACTAAAAAAATTTTTTTAGATCGAGGATGTACTAAAAAAATTTTTTTTTAGGTCGAGGATGTACTAAAAAAATTTTTTTTAGGTCGAGGATGTACTAAAAAAATTTTTTTAGATCGAGGATGTACTAAAAAATTTTTTTTAAATCGAGGATGTACTAAAAAAATTTTTTTAGATCGAGGATGTACTAAAAAAATTTTTTTTAGGTCGAGGATGTACTACAAAAATTTTTTTAGATCGAGGATGTACTAAAAAAATTTTTTTTAGGTCGAGGATGTACTAAAAAAATTTTTTTAGATCGAGGATGTACTAAAAAAATTTTTTTTAAATCGAGGATGTACTAAAAAAATTTTTTTAGATCGAGGATGTACTAAAAAAATTTTTTTTAGATCGAGGATGTACTAAAAAATTTTTATTAAATCAAGGATGTACTAAAAAAAATTTTTTCATATCAAGGATGTACTAAAAAAATTTTTTTTAGATCGAGGATGTACTAAAAAAATTTTTTTAGATCGAGGATGTACTAAAAAAATTTTTTTTAAATCGAGGATGTACTAAAAAAATTTTTTTAGATCGAGGATGTACTAAAAAAATTTTTTTTAGGTCGAGGATGTACTAAAAAAATTTTTTTAGATCGAGGATGTACTAAAAAAATTTTTTTAGGTCGAGGATGTACTAAAAAAATTTTTTTTTGGTCGAGGATGTACTAAAAAAATTTTTTTAGATCGAGGATGTACTAAAAAAATTTTTTTAGATCGAGGATGTACTAAAAAAATTTTTTTAGATCGAGGATGTGCTAAAAAAATTTTTTTTAGATCGAGGATGTACTAAAAAATTTTTTTTAAATCGAGGATGTACTAAAAAAAATTTTTTCATATCAAGGATGTACTAAAAAAATTTTTTTTAGATCGAGGATGTACTAAAAAAATTTTTTTTAGATCGAGGATGTACTAAAAAAATTTTTTTAGATCGAGGATGTACTAAAAAATTTTTTTTTAAATCGAGGATGTACTAAAAAAATTTTTTTAGATCGAGGATGTACTAAAAAAATTTTTTTTAGATCGAGGATGTACTAAAAAATTTTTTTTAAATCGAGGATGTACTAAAAAAAAATTTTTCATATCAAGGATGTACTAAAAAAATTTTTTTTAGATCGAGGATGTACTAAAAAAATTTTTTTAGATCGAGGATGTATTAAAAAAATTTTTTTTAAATCGAGGATGTACTAAAAAAATTTTTTTAGATCGAGGATGTACTAAAAAAATTTTTTTTAGATCGAGGATGTACTAAAAAATTTTTTTTAAATCGAGGATGTACTAAAAAAAAATTTTTCATATCAAGGATGTACTAAAAAAATTTTTTTTAGATCGAGGATGTACTAAAAAATTTTTTTTAAATCGAGGATGTACTAAAAAAAATTTTTTCATATCAAGGATGTACTAAAAAAATTTTTTTTAGATCGAGGATGTACTAAAAAAATTTTTTTAGATCGAGGATGTACTAAAAAAATTTTTTTTAAATCGAGGATGTACTAAAAAAATTTTTTTAGATCGAGGATGTACTAAAAAAATTTTTTTTAAATCGAGGATGTACTAAAAAAATTTTTTTAGATCGAGGATGTACTAAAAAAATTTTTTTTAGGTCGAGGATGTACTAAAAAAATTTTTTTAGATCGAGGATGTACTAAAAAAATTTTTTTTAGGTCGAGGATGTACTAAAAAAATTTTTTTAGATCGAGGATGTACTAAAAAAATTTTTTTTAAATCGAGGATGTACTAAAAAAATTTTTTTAGATCGAGGATGTACTAAAAAAATTTTTTTTAGGTCGAGGATGTACTAAAAAAATTTTTTTAGATCGAGGATGTACTAAAAAAATTTTTTTTAGGTCGAGGATGTACTAAAAAAAATTTTTTAGATCGAGGATGTACTAAAAAAATTTTTTTTAGATCGAGGATGTACTACAAAAATTTTATTTAGATCGAGGATGTACTAAAAAAATTTTTTTTAAATCGAGGATGTACTAAAAAAATTTTTTTAGATCGAGGATGTACTAAAAAAATTTTTTTAGATCGAGGATGTACTAAAAAATTTTTTTTAAATCGAGGATGTACTAAAAAAAATTTTTTCATATCAAGGATGTACTAAAAAAATTTTTTTTAGATCGAGGATGTACTAAAAAAATTTTTTTAGATCGAGGATGTACTAAAAAAATTTTTTTTAAATCGAGGATGTACTAAAAAAATTTTTTTAGATCGAGGATGTACTAAAAAAATTTTTTTTAGGTCGAGGATGTACTAAAAAAATTTTTTTAAATCGAGGATGTACTAAAAAAATTTTTTTTAAATCGAGGATGTACTAAAAAAATTTTTTTAGATCGAGGATGTACAAAAAAAATTTTTTTTAGGTCGAGGATGTACTAAAAAAATTTTTTTAGATCGAGGATGTACTAAAAAAATTTTTTTTAGGTCGAGGATGTACTAAAAAAATTTTTTTAGATCGAGGATGTACTAAAAAAATTTTTTTTAGATCGAGGATGTACTAAAAAAATTTTTTTAAATCGAGGATGTACTAAAAAATTTTTTTTTAAATCGAGGATGTACTAAAAAAATTTTTTTAGATCGAGGATGTACTAAAAAAATTTTTTTTAGGTCGAGGATGTACTAAAAAAATTTTTTTAGATCGAGGATGTACTAAAAAAATTTTTTTTAGGTCGAGGATGTACTAAAAAAATTTTTTTAGATCGAGGATGTACTAAAAAAATTTTTTTTAGGTCGAGGATATACTAAAAAAATTTTTTTAGATCGAGGATGTACTAAAAAAATTTTTTTTAAATCGAGGATGTACTAAAAAAATTTTTTTAGATCGAGGATGTACTAAAAAAATTTTTTTTAGATCGAGGATGTACTAAAAAATTTTTTTTAAATCGAGGATGTACTAAAAAAAATTTTTTCATATCAAGGATGTACTAAAAAAATTTTTTTTAGATCGAGGATGTACTAAAAAAATTTTTTTAGATCGAGGATGTACTAAAAAAATTTTTTTTAGATCGAGGATGTACTAAAAAATTTTTTTTAAATCGAGGATGTACTAAAAAAATTTTTTCATATCAAGGATGTACTAAAAAAATTTTTTTTAGATCGAGGATGTACTAAAAAAATTTTTTTAGATCGAGGATGTACTAAAAAAATTTTTTTTAAATCGAGGATGTACTAAAAAAATTTTTTTAGATCGAGGATGTACTAAAAAAATTTTTTTTAGGTCGAGGATGTACTAAAAAAATTTTTTTAGATCGAGGATGTACTAAAATCATTTTTTTTAGGTCGAGGATGTACTAAAAAAAATTTTTTAGATCGAGGATGTACTAAAAAAATTTTTTTTAGATCGAGGATGTACTAAAAAAATTTTTTTAAATCGAGGATGTACTAAAAAAATTTTTTTTAAATCGAGGATGTACTAAAAAAATTTTTTTAGATCGAGGATGTACTAAAAAAATTTTTTTTAGGTCGAGGATGTACTAAAAAAATTTTTTTAGATCGAGGATGTACTAAAAAAATTTTTTTTAGGTCGAGGATGTACTAAAAAAATTTTTTTAGATCGAGGATGTACTAAAAAAATTTTTTTTAGATCGAGGATGTACTAAAAAAATTTTTTTAAATCGAGGATGTACTAAAAAAATTTTTTTTAAATCGAGGATGTACTAAAAAAATTTTTTTAGATCGAGGATGTACTAAAAAAATTTTTTTTAGATCGAGGATGTACTAAAAAAATTTTTTTAAATCGAGGATGTACTAAAAAAATTTTTTTTAAATCGAGGATGTACTAAAAAAATTTTTTTAGATCGAGGATGTACTAAAAAATTTTTTTTAAATCGAGGATGTACGAAAAAAATTTTTTTTAAATCGAGGATGTACTAAAAAAATTTTTTTAGATCGAGGATGTACTAAAAAAATTTTTTTTAGATCGAGGATGTACTAAAAAATTTTTTTTAAATCGAGGATGTACTAAAAAAAATTTTTTCATATCAAGGATGTACTAAAAAAATTTTTTTTAGATCGAGGATGTACTAAAAAAATTTTTTTAGATCGAGGATGTACTAAAAAAATTTTTTTTAAATCGAGGATGTACTAAAAAAATTTTTTTAGATCGAGGATGTACTAAAAAAATTTTTTTTAGGTCGAGGATGTACTAAAAAAATTTTTTTAGATCGAGGATGTACTAAAAAAATTTTTTTTTGGTCGAGGATGTACTAAAAAAATTTTTTTAGATCGAGGATGTACTAAAAAAATTTTTTTTAGATCGAGGATGTACTAAAAAAATTTTTTTAGATCGAGGATGTACTAAAAAATTTTTTTTTAAATCGAGGATGTACTAAAAAAATTTTTTTAGATCGAGGATGTACTAAAAAAATTTTTTTAGGTCGAGGATGTACTAAAAAAATTTTTTTAGATCGAGGATGTACTAAAAAAATTTTTTTAAATCGAGGATGTACGAAAAAAATTTTTTTTAAATCGAGGATGTACTAAAAAAATGTTTTTAGATCGAGGATGTACTAAAAAAATTTTTTTTAGATCGAGGATGTACTAAAAAATTTTTTTTAAATCGAGGATGTACTAAAAAAAATTTTTTCATATCAAGGATGTACTAAAAAAATTTTTTTTAGATCGAGGATGTACTAAAAAAATTTTTTTAGATCGAGGATGTACTAAAAAAATTTTTTTTAAATCGAGGATGTACTAAAAAAATTTTTTTAGATCGAGGATGTACTAAAAAAATTTTTTTTAGGTCGAGGATGTACTAAAAAAATTTTTTTAGATCGAGGATGTACTAAAAAAATTTTTTTTAGGTCGAGGATGTACTAAAAAAATTTTTTTAGATCGAGGATGTACTAAAAAAATTTTTTTTAGATCGAGGATGTACTAAAAAAATTTTTTTAAATCGAGGATGTACTAAAAATTTTTTTTTTAAATCGAGGATGTACTAAAAAAATTTTTTTAGATCGAGGATGTACTAAAAAAATTTTTTTAGGTCGAGGATGTACTAAAAAAATTTTTTTAGATCGAGGATGTACTAAAAAAATTTTTTTTAGGTCGAGGATGTACTAAAAAAATTTTTTTAGATCGAGGATGTACTAAAAAAATTTTTTTTAGATCGAGGATGTACTAAAAAATTTTTTTTAAATCGAGGATGTACTAAAAAAAATTTTTTCATATCAAGGATGTACTAAAAAAATTTTTTTTAGATCGAGGATGTACTAAAAAAATTTTTTTAGATCGAGGATGTACTAAAAAAATTTTTTTTAAATCGAGGATGTACTAAAAAAATTTTTTTAGATCGAGGATGTACTAAAAAAATTTTTTTTAGATCGAGGATGTACTAAAAAATTTTTTTTAAATCGAGGATGTACTAAAAAAAATTTTTTCATATCAAGGATGTACTAAAAAAATTTTTTTTAGATCGAGGATGTACTAAAAAATTTTTTTTAGATCGAGGATGTACTAAAAAAATTTTTTTTAGATCGAGGATGTACTAAAAAATTTTTTTTAAATCGAGGATGTACTAAAAAAATTTTTTCATATCAAGGATGTACTAAAAAAATTTTTTTTAGATCGAGGATGTACTAAAAAAATTTTTTTAGATCGAGGATGTACTAAAAAAATTTTTTTTAAATCGAGGATGTACTAAAAAAATTTTTTTAGATCGAGGATGTACTAAAAAAATTTTTTTTAGGTCGAGGATGTACTAAAAAAATTTTTTTAGATCGAGGATGTACTAAAAACATTTTTTTTAGGTCGAGGATGTACTAAAAAAAATTTTTTAGATCGAGGATGTACTAAAAAAATTTTTTTTAGATCGAGGATGTACTAAAAAAATTTTTTTAAATCGAGGATGTACTAAAAAAATTTTTTTTAAATCGAGGATGTACTAAAAAAATTTTTTTAGATCGAGGATGTACTAAAAAAATTTTTTTTAGGTCGAGGATGTACTAAAAAAATTTTTTTAGATCGAGGATGTACTAAAAAAATTTTTTTTAGGTCGAGGATGTACTAAAAAAATTTTTTTAGATCGAGGATGTACTAAAAAAATTTGTTTTAGGACGAGGATGTACTAAAAAAATTTTTTTAGATCGAGGATGTACTAAAAAATTTTTTTAGATCGAGGATGTGCTAAAAAAATTTTTTTTAGATCGAGGATGTACTAAATAATTTTTTTTAAATCGAGGATGTACTAAAAAAAAATTTTTCATATCAAGGATGTACTAAAAAAATTTTTTTTAGATCGAGGATGTACTAAAAAAATTTTTTTAGATCGAGGATGTACTAAAAAAATTTTTTTTAGATCGAGGATGTACTAAAAAATTTTTTTTAAATCGAGGATGTACTAAAAAAAATTTTTTCATATCAAGGATGTACTAAAAAAATTTTTTTTAAATCGAGGATGTACTAAAAAAATTTTTTTAGATCGAGGATGTACTAAAAAAAATTTTTTTAGGTCGAGGATGTACTAAAAAAATTTTTTTTAGGTCGAGGATGTACTAAAAAAATTTTTTTAGATCGAGGATGTACTAAAAAAATTTTTTTTAGATCGAGGATGTACTAAAAAAATTTTTTTAGATCGAGGATGTACTAAAAAATTTTTTTTAAATCGAGGATGTACTAAAAAAATTTTTTTAGATCGAGGATGTACTAAAAAAATTTTTTTTTAGGTCGAGGATGTACTAAAAAAATTTTTTTTAGGTCGAGGATGTACTAAAAAAATTTTTTTAGATCGAGGATGTACTAAAAAATTTTTTTTAAATCGAGGATGTACTAAAAAAATTTTTTTAGATCGAGGATGTACTAAAAAAATTTTTTTTAGGTCGAGGATGTACTAAAAAAATTTTTTTAGATCGAGGATGTACTAAAAAAATTTTTTTTAGGTCGAGGATGTACTAAAAAAATTTTTTTAGATCGAGGATGTACTAAAAAAATTTTTTTTAAATCGAGGATGTACTAAAAAAATTTTTTTAGATCGAGGATGTACTAAAAAAATTTTTTTTAGATCGAGGATGTACTAAAAAATTTTTTTTAAATCGAGGATGTACTAAAAAAAATTTTTTCATATCAAGGATGTACTAAAAAAATTTTTTTTAGATCGAGGATGTACTAAAAAAATTTTTTTAGATCGAGGATGTACTAAAAAAATTTTTTTTAAATCGAGGATGTACTAAAAAAATTTTTTAGATCGAGGATGTACTAAAAAAATTTTTTTTAGGTCGAGGATGTACTAAAAAAATTTTTTTAGATCGAGGATGTACTAAAAAAATTTTTTTAGGTCGAGGATGTACTAAAAAAATTTTTTTTTGGTCGAGGATGTACTAAAAAAATTTTTTTAGATCGAGGATGTACTAAAAAAATTTTTTTAGATCGAGGATGTACTAAAAAAATTTTTTTAGATCGAGGATGTGCTAAAAAAATTTTTTTTAGATCGAGGATGTACTAAAAAATTTTTTTTAAATCGAGGATGTACTAAAAAAAATTTTTTCATATCAAGGATGTACTAAAAAAATTTTTTTTAGATCGAGGATGTACTAAAAAAATTTTTTTTAGATCGAGGATGTACTAAAAAAATTTTTTTAGATCGAGGATGTACTAAAAAAATTTTTTTTAAATCGAGGATGTACTAAAAAAATTTTTTTAGATCGAGGATGTACTAAAAAAATTTTTTTTAGATCGAGGATGTACTAAAAAATTTTTTTTAAATCGAGGATGTACTAAAAAAAAATTTTTCATATCAAGGATGTACTAAAAAAATTTTTTTTAGATCGAGGATGTACTAAAAAAATTTTTTTAGATCGAGGATGTACTAAAAAAATTTTTTTTAAATCGAGGATGTACTAAAAAAATTTTTTTAGATCGAGGATGTACTAAAAAAATTTTTTTTAGGTCGAGGATGTACTAAAACAATTTTTTAGATCGAGGATGTACTAAAAAAATTTTTTTTAGGTCGAGGATGTACTAAAAAAATTTTTAGATCGAGGATGTACTAAAAAAATTTTTTTTAGATCGAAGATGTACTAAAAAAATTTTTTTAAATCGAGGATGTACTAAAAAAATTTTTTTTAAATCGAGGATGTACTAAAAAAATTTTTTTAGATCGAGGATGTACTAAAAAAATTTTTTTTAGATCGAGGATGTACTAAAAAAATTTTTTTAGATCGAGGATGTACTAAAAAAATTTTTTTTAAATCGAGGATGTACTAAAAAAAATTTTTTCATATCAAGGATGTACTAAAAAAATTTTTTTTAGATCGAGGATGTACTAAAAAAATTTTTTTTAAATCGAGGATGTACTAAAAAAATTTTTTTAGATCGCGGATGTACTAAAAAAATTTTTTTTAGATCGAGGATGTACTAAAAAAATTTTTTTAGGTCGAGGATGTACTAAAAAAATTTTTTTTAGGTCGAGGATGTACTAAAAAAATTTTTTTAGATCGAGGATGTACTAAAAAAATTTTTTTTAAATCGAGGATGTACTAAAAAAATTTTTTTAGATCGAGGATATACTAAAAAAATTTTTTTTAGGTCGAGGATGTACTAAAAAAATTTTTTTAGATCGAGGATGTACTAAAAAAATTTTTTTTAGGTCGAGGATGTACTAAAAAAATTTTTTTAGATCGAGGATGTACTAAAAAAATTTTTTTTAGATCGAGGATGTACTAAAAAAATTTTTTTAAATCGAGGATGTACTAAAAAAATTTTTTTTAAATCGAGGATGTACTAAAAAAATTTTTTTAGATCGAGGATGTACTAAAAAAATTTTTTTTAGATCGAGGATGTACTAAAAAATTTTTTTTAAATCGAGGATGTACTAAAAAAAATTTTTTCATATCGAGGATGTACTGAAAAAATTTTTTTTAAATCGAGGATGTACTAAAAAAATTTTTTTAGATCGAGGATGTACTAAAAAAAATTTTTTTAGGTCGAGGATGTACTAAAAAAATTTTTTTTAGGTCGAGGATGTACTAAAAAAATTTTTTTAGATCGAGGATGTACTAAAAAAATTTTTTTTAGATCGAGGATGTACTAAAAAAAATTTTTTAGATCGAGGATGTACTAAAAAATTTTTTTTAAATCGAGGATGTACTAAAAAAATTTTTTTAGATCGAGGATGTACTAAAAAAATTTTTTTTTAGGTCGAGGATGTACTAAAAAAATTTTTTTTAGGTCGAGGATGTACTAAAAAAATTTTTTTAGATCGAGGATGTACTAAAAAATTTTTTTTAAATCGAGGATGTACTAAAAAAATTTTTTTAGATCGAGGATGTACTAAAAAAATTTTTTTTAGGTCGAGGATGTACTAAAAAAATTTTTTTAGATCGAGGATGTACTAAAAAAATTTTTTTTAGGTCGAGGATGTACTAAAAAAATTTTTTTAGATCGAGGATGTACTAAAAAAATTTTTTTTAAATCGAGGATGTACTAAAAAAATTTTTTTAGATCGAGGATGTACTAAAAAAATTTTTTTTAGATCGAGGATGTACTAAAAAATTTTTTTTAGGTCGAGGATGTACTAAAAAAAATTTTTTCATATCAAGGATGTACTAAAAAAATTTTTTTTAGATCGAGGATGTACTAAAAAAATTTTTTTAGATCGAGGATGTACTAAAAAAATTTTTTTTAAATCGAGGATGTACTAAAAAAATTTTTTTAGATCGAGGATGTACTAAAAAAATTTTTTTTAGGTCGAGGATGTACTAAAAAAATTTTTTTAGATCAAGGATGTACTAAAAAAATTTTTTTAGGTCGAGGATGTACTAAAAAAATTTTTTTTTGGTCGAGGATGTACTAAAAAAATTTTTTTAGATCGAGGATGTACTAAAAAAATATTTTTAGATCGAGGATGTACTAAAAAAATTTTTTTAGATCGAGGATGTGCTAAAAAAATTTTTTTTAGATCGAGGATGTACTAAAAAATTTTTTTTAAATCGAGGATGTACTAAAAAAAATTTTTTCATATCAAGGATGTACTAAAAAAATTTTTTTTAGATCGAGGATGTACTAAAAAAATTTTTTTTAGATCGAGGATGTACTAAAAAAATTTTTTTAGATCGAGGATGTACTAAAAAAATTTTTTTTAAATCGAGGATGTACTAAAAAAATTTTTTTAGATCGAGGATGTACTAAAAAAATTTTTTTTAGATCGAGGATGTACTAAAAAATTTTTTTTAAATCGAGGATGTACTAAAAAAAAATTTTTCATATCAAGGATGTACTAAAAAAATTTTTTTTAGATCGAGGATGTACTAAAAAAATTTTTTTAGATCGAGGATGTACTAAAAAAATTTTTTTTAAATCGAGGATGTACTAAAAAAATTTTTTTAGATCGAGGATGTACTAAAAAAATTTTTTTTAGGTCGAGGATGTACTAAAAAAATTTTTTTAGATCGAGGATGTACTAAAAAAATTTTTTTTAGGTCGAGGATGTACTAAAAAAATTTTTTTAGATCGAGGATGTACTAAAAAAATTTTTTTTAGATCGAGGATGTACTAAAAAAATTTTTTTAAATCGAGGATGTACTAAAAAAATTTTTTTTAAATCGAGGATGTACTAAAAAAATTTTTTTAGATCGAGGATGTACTAAAAAAATTTTTTTTAGATCGAGGATGTACTAAAAATTTTTTTTAAATCGAGGATGTACTAAAAAAAATTTTTTCATATCAAGGATGTACTAAAAAAATTTTTTTTAAATCGAGGATGTACTAAAAAAATTTTTTTAGATCGAGGATGTACTAAAAAAAATTTTTTTAGGTCGAGGATGTACTAAAAAAATTTTTTTTAGGTCGAGGATGTACTAAAAAAATTTTTTTAGATCGAGGATGTACTAAAAAAATTTTTTTTAGGTCGAGGATGTACTAAAAAAATTTTTTTAGATCGAGGATGTACTAAAAAAATTTTTTTTAGGTCGAGGATGTACTAAAAAAATTTTTTTAGATCGAGGATGTACTAAAAAAATTTTTTTTAAATCGAGGATGTACTAAAAAAATTTTTTTAGATCGAGGATGTACTAAAAAAATTTTTTTTAGATCGAGGATGTACTAAAAAATTTTTTTTAAATCGAGGATGTACTAAAAAAAATTTTTTCATATCAAGGATGTACTAAAAAAATTTTTTTTAGATCGAGGATGTACTAAAAAAATTTTTTTAGATCGAGGATGTACTAAAAAATTTTTTTTTAAATCGACGATGTACTAAAAAAATTTTTTTAGATCGAGGATGTACTAAAAAAATTTTTTTTAGGTCGAGGATGTACTAAAAAAATTTTTTTAGATCGAGGATGTACTAAAAAAATTTTTTTAGGTCGAGGATGTACTAAAAAAATTTTTTTTTGGTCGAGGATGTACTAAAAAAATTTTTTTAGATCGAGGATGTACTAAAAAAATTTTTTTAGATCGAGGATGTACTAAAAAAATTTTTTTAGATCGAGGTTGTGCTAAAAAAATTTTTTTTAGATCGAGGATGTACTAAAAAATTTTTTTTAAATCGAGGATGTACTAAAAAAAATTTTTTCATATCAAGGATGTACTAAAAAAATTTTTTTTAGATCGAGGATGTACTAAAAAAATTTTTTTTAGATCGAGGATGTACTAAAAAAATTTTTTTAGATCGAGGATGTACTAAAAAAATTTTTTTTAAATCGAGGATGTACTAAAAAAATTTTTTTAGATCGAGGATGTACTAAAAAAATTTTTTTTAGATCGAGGATGTACTAAAAAATTTTTTTTAAATCGAGGATGTACTAAAAAAAAATTTTTCATATCAAGGATGTACTAAAAAAATTTTTTTTAGATCGAGGATGTACTAAAAAAATTTTTTTAGATCGAGGATGTACTAAAAAAATTTTTTTTAAATCGAGGATGTACTAAAAAAATTTTTTTAGATCGAGGATGTACTAAAAAAATTTTTTTTAGGTCGAGGATGTACTAAAAAAATTTTTTTAGATCGAGGATGTACTAAAAAAATTTTTTTTAGGTCGAGGATGTACTAAAAAAATTTTTTTAGATCGAGGATGTACTAAAAAAATTTTTTTTAGATCGAGGATGTACTAAAAAAATTTTTTTAAATCGAGGATGTACTAAAACAATTTTTTTTAAATCGAGGATGTACTAAAAAAATTTTTTTAGATCGAGGATGTACTAAAAAAATTTTTTTTAGATCGAGGATGTACTAAAAAAATTTTTTTAGATCGAGGATGTACTAAAAAAATTTTTTTTAAATCGAGGATGTACTAAAAAAATTTTTTTAGATCGAGGATGTGCTAAAAAAATTTTTTTTAGATCGAGGATGTACTAAAAAATTTTTTTTAAATCGAGGATGTACTAAAAAAAATTTTTTCATATCAAGGATGTACTAAAAAAATTTTTTTTAAATCGAGGATGTACTAAAAAAATTTTTTTAGATCGAGGATGTACTAAAAAAAATTTTTTTAGGTCGAGGATGTACTAAAAAAATTGTTTTTAGATCGAGGATGTACTAAAAAAATTTTTTTAGATCGAGGATGTACTAAAAAAATTTTTTTTAAATCGAGGATGTACTAAAAAAAAATTTTTTTAGATCGAGGATGTACTAAAAAAATTTTTTTTAGATCGAGGATGTACTAAAAAAATTTTTTTTAGATCGAGGATGTACTAAAAAAATTTTTTTAGATCGAGGATGTGCTAAAAAAATTTTTTTTAGATCGAGGATGTACTAAAAAATTTTTTTTAAATCGAGGATGTACTAAAAAAATTTTTTTCATATCAAGGATGTACTAAAAAAATTTTTTTTAGATCGAGGATGTACTAAAAAAATTTTTTTTAGATCGAGGATGTACTAAAAAATTTTTTTTAAATCGAGGATGTACTAAAAAAATTTTTTTAGATCGAGGATGTACTAAAAAAATTTTTTTTAGATCGAGGATGTACTAAAAAATTTTTTTTAAATCGAGGATGTACTAAAAAAAATTTTTTCATATCAAGGATGTACTAAAAAAATTTTTTTTAGATCGAGGATGTACTAAAAAAATTTTTTTAGATCGAGGATGTACTAAAAAAATTTTTTTTAGATCGAGGATGTACTAAAAAAATTTTTTTAGATCGAGGATGTACTAAAAAAATTTTTTTAGATCGAGGATGTACTAAAAAAATTTTTTTTAAATCGAGGATGTACTAAAAAAATTTTTTTAGATCGAGGATGTACTAAAAAAATTTTTTTTAGGTCGAGGATGTACTAAAAAAATTTTTTTAGATCGAGGATGTACTAAAAAAAATTTTTTTCATATCAAGGATGTACTAAAAAATTTTTTTTAAATCGAGGATGTACTAAACAAATTTTTTTTGATCGAGGATGTACTAAAAAAATTTTTTGAGATCGAGGATGTACTAAAAAAATTTTTTCATATCAAAGATGTACTAAAAAAATTTTTTTTAGATCAAGGATGTACTAAAAAAATTTTTTTTAGATCGAGGATGTACTAAAAAATTTTTTTTAAATCGAGGATGTACTAAAAAAAATTTTTTCATATCAAGGATGTACTAAAAAAATTTTTTTTAGATCGAGGATATACTAAAAAAATTTTTTTAGATCGAGGATGTACTAAAAAAATTTTTTTTAGATCGGAGATGTACTAAAAAATTTTTTTTAAATCGAGGATGTACTAAAAAAATTTTTTTCATATCAAGGATGTACTAAAAAAATTTTTTTTAGATCGAGGATGTACTAAAAAAATTTTTTTAGATCGAGGATGTACTAAAAAAATTTTTTTTAAATCGAGGATGTACTAAAAAAATTTTTTTAGATCGAGGATGTACTAAAAAAATTTTTTTTAGGTCGAGGATGTACTAAAAAAATTTTTTTAGATCGAGGATGTACTAAAAAAATTTTTTTTAGGTCGAGGATGTACTAAAAAAATTTTTTTAGATCGAGGATGTACTAAAAAAATTTTTTTTAGATCGAGGATGTACTAAAAAAATTTTTTTAAATCGAGGATGTACTAAAAAAATTTTTTTTAAATCGAGGATGTACTAAAAAAATTTTTTTAGATCGAGGATGTACTAAAAAAATTTTTTTTAGGTCGAGGATGTACTAAAAAAATTGTTTTAGATCGAGGATGTACTAAAAAAATTTTTTTTAGGTCGAGGATGTACTAAAAAAATTTTTTTAGATCGAGGATGTACTAAAAAAATTTTTTTTAGATCGAGGATGTACTAAAAAAATTTTTTTAAATCGAGGATGTACTAAAAAAATTTTTTTTAGGTCGAGGATGTACTAAAAAAATTTTTTTAGATCGAGGATGTACTAAAAAAATTTTTTTTAGGTCGAGGATGTACTAAAAAAATTTTTTTAGATCGAGGATGTACTAAAAAATTTTTTTTTAGATCGAGGATGTACTAAAAAAATTTTTTTAAATCGAGGATGTACTAAAAAAATTTTTTTTAAATCGAGGATGTACTAAAAAAAATTTTTTCATATCAAGGATGTACTAAAAAAATTTTTTTTAGATCGAGGATGTACTAAAAAAATTTTTTTAGATCGAGGATGTACTAAAAAAATTTTTTTTAAATCGAGGATGTACTAAAAAAATTTTTTTTAAATCGAGGATGTACTAAAAAAATTTTTTTAGATCGAGGATGTACTAAAAAAATTTTTTTTAGATCGAGGATGTATTAAAAAATTTTTTTTAAATCGAGGATGTACTAAAAAAAATTTTTTCATATCAAGGATGTACTAAAAAAATTTTTTTTAGATCGAGGATGTACTAAAAAAATTTTTTTAGATCGAGGATGTACTAAAAAATTTTTTTTTAAATCGAGGATGTACTAAAAAAATTTTTTTAGATCGAGGATGTACTAAAAAAATTTTTTTTAGATCGAGGATGTACTAAAAAAATTTTTTTTAGATCGAGGATGTACTAAAAAAATTTTTTTAAATCGAGGATGTACTAAAAAAATTTTTTTAGATCGAGGATGTACTAAAAAAATTTTTTTAAATCGAGGATGTACTAAAAAAATTTTTTTTAAATCGAGGATGTACTAAAAAAATTTTTTTAGATCGAGGATGTACTAAAAAAATTTTTTTTAGATCGAGGATGTACTAAAAAATTTTTTTTAGGTCGAGGATGTACTAAAAAAAATTTTTTCATATCAAGGATGTACTAAAAAAATTTTTTTAGATCGAGGATGTACTAAAAAAATTTTTTTAGATCGAGGATGTACTAAAAAAATTTTTTTTAGGTCGAGGATGTACTAAAAAAATTTTTTTAGATCGAGGATGTACTAAAAAAATTTTTTTTAAATCGAGGATGTACTAAAAAAATTTTTTTAGATCGAGGATGTACTAAAAAAATTTTTTTTAGATCGAGGATGTACTAAAAAATTTTTTTTAGGTCGAGGATGTACTAAAAAAAATTTTTTCATATCAAGGATGTACTAAAAAAATTTTTTTTAGATCGAGGATGTACTAAAAAAATTTTTTTAGATCGAGGATGTACTAAAAAAATTTTTTTTAAATCGAGGATGTACTAAAAAAATTTTTTTAGATCGAGGATGTACTAAAAAAATTTTTTTTAGGTCGAGGATGTACTAAAAAAATTTTTTTAGATCAAGGATGTACTAAAAAAATTTTTTTAGGTCGAGGATGTACTAAAAAAATTTTTTTTTGGTCGAGGATGTACTAAAAAAATTTTTTTAGATCGAGGATGTACTAAAAAAATATTTTTAGATCGAGGATGTACTAAAAAAATTTTTTTAAATCGAGGATGTGCTAAAAAAATTTTTTTTAGATCGAGGATGTACTAAAAAATTTTTTTTAAATCGAGGATGTACTAAAAAAAATTTTTTCATATCAAGGATGTACTAAAAAAATTTTTTTTAGATCGAGGATGTACTAAAAAAATTTTTTTTAGATCGAGGATGTACTAAAAAAATTTTTTTAGATCGAGGATGTACTAAAAAAATTTTTTTTAAATCGAGGATGTACTAAAAAAATTTTTTTAGATCGAGGATGTACTAAAAAAATTTTTTTTAGATCGAGGATGTACTAAAAAATTTTTTTTAAATCGAGGATGTACTAAAAAAAAATTTTTCATATCAAGGATGTACTAAAAAAATTTGTTTTAGGTCGAGGATGTACTAAAAAAATTTTTTTAGATCGAGGATGTACTAAAAAAATTTTTTTTAGGTCGAGGATGTACTAAAAAAAATTTTTTAGATCGAGGATGTACTAAAAAAATTTTTTTTAGGTCGAGGATGTACTAAAAAAATTTTTTTAGATCGAGGATGTACTAAAAAAATTTTTTTTAAATCGAGGATGTACTAAAAAAATTTTTTTAGATCGAGGATGTACTAAAAAAATTTTTTTTAGATCGAGGATGTACTAAAAAATTTTTTTTAAATCGAGGATGTACTTAAAAAAATTTTTTCATATCAAGGATGTACTAAAAAAATTTTTTTTAGATCGAGGATGTACTAAAAAAATTTTTTTAGATCGAGGATGTACTAAAAAAATTTTTTTAGGTCGAGGATGTACTAAAAAAATTTTTTTTAGATCGAGGATGTACTAAAAAATTTTTTTTAAATCGAGGATGTACTAAAAAAAATTTTTTCATATCAAGGATGTACTAAAAAAATTTTTTTTAGATCGAGGATGTACTAAAAAAATTTTTTTAGATCGAGGATGTACTAAAAAAATTTTTTTAGGTCGAGGATGTACTAAAAAAATTTTTTTTAGGTCGAGGATGTACTAAAAAAAATTTTTTTAAATCGAGGATGTACTAAAAAAATTTTTTTTAGATCGAGGATGTACTAAAAAATTTTTTTTAAATCGAGGATGTACTAAAAAAAATTTTTTCATATCAAGGATGTACTAAAAAAATTTTTTTTAGATCGAGGATGTACTAAAAAAATTTTTTTAGATCGAGGATGTACTAAAAAAATTTTTTTAGGTCGAGGATGTACTAAAAAAATTTTTTTTAGGTCGAGGATGTACTAAAAAAATTTTTTTAGATCGAGGATGTACTAAAAAAATTTTTTTTAGATCGAGGATGTACTAAAAAAATTTTTTTAGATCGAGGATGTACTAAAAAATTTTTTTTAAATCGAGGATGTACTAAAAAAATTTTTTTAGATCGAGGATGTACTAAAAAAATTTTTTTTTAGGTCGAGGATGTACTAAAAAAATTTTTTTTAGGTCGAGGATGTACTAAAAAAATTTTTTTAGATCGAGGATGTACTAAAAAATTTTTTTTAAATCGAGGATGTACTAAAAAAATTTTTTTAAATCGAGGATGTACTAAAAAAATTTTTTTTAAATCGAGGATGTACTAAAAAAATTTTTTTAGATCGAGGATGTACTAAAAAAATTTTTTTTAGATCGAGGATGTACTAAAAAAATTTTTTTAGATCGAGGATGTACTAAAAAAATTTTTTTAAAATCGAGGATGTACTAAAAAAAATTTTTTCATATCAAGGATGTACTAAAAAAATTTTTTTTAGATCGAGGATGTACTAAAAAAATTTTTTTTAAATCGAGGATGTACTAAAAAAATTTTTTTAGATCGCGGATGTACTAAAAAAATTTTTTTTAGATCGAGGATGTACTAAAAAAATTTTTTTAGGTCGAGGATGTACTAAAAAAATTTTTTTTAGGTCGAGGATGTACTAAAAAAATTTTTTTAGATCGAGGATGTACTAAAAAAATTTTTTTTAAATCGAGGATGTACTAAAAAAATTTTTTTAGATCGAGGATGTACTAAAAAAATTTTTTTTAGGTCGAGGATGTACTAAAAAAATTTTTTTAGATCGAGGATGTACTAAAAAAATTTTTTTTAGGTCGAGGATGTACTAAAAAAATTTTTTTAGATCGAGGATGTACTAAAAAAATTTTTTTTAGATCGAGGATGTACTAAAAAAATTTTTTTAAATCGAGGATGTACTAAAAAAATTTTTTTTAAATCGAGGATGTACTAAAAAAATTTTTTTAGATCGAGGATGTACTAAAAAAATTTTTTTTAGATCGAGGATGTACTAAAAAATTTTTTTTAAATCGAGGATGTACTAAAAAAAATTTTTTCATATCGAGGATGTACTGAAAAAATTTTTTTTAAATCGAGGATGTACTAAAAAAATTTTTTTAGATCGAGGATGTACTAAAAAAAATTTTTTTAGGTCGAGGATGTACTAAAAAAATTTTTTTTAGGTCGAGGATGTACTAAAAAAATTTTTTTAGATCGAGGATGTACTAAAAAAATTTTTTTTAAATCGAGGATGTACTAAAAAAATTTTTTTAGATCGAGGATGTACTAAAAAAATTTTTTTAAATCGAGGATGTACTAAAAAAATTTTTTTAGATCGAGGATGTACTAAAAAAATTTTTTTTTAGGTCGAGGATGTACTAAAAAAATTTTTTTTAGGTCGAGGATGTACTAAAAAAATTTTTTTAGATCGAGGATGTACTAAAAAATTTTTTTTAAATCGAGGATGTACTAAAAAAATTTTTTTAGATCGAGGATGTACTAAAAAAATTTTTTTTAGGTCGAGGATGTACTAAAAAAATTTTTTTAGATCGAGGATGTACTAAAAAAATTTTTTTTAGGTCGAGGATGTACTAAAAAAATTTTTTTAGATCGAGGATGTACTAAAAAAATTTTTTTTAAATCGAGGATGTACTAAAAAAATTTTTTTAGATCGAGGATGTACTAAAAAAATTTTTTTTAGATCGAGGATGTACTAAAAAATTTTGTTTAGGTCGAGGATGTACTAAAAAAAATTTTTTCATATCAAGGATGTACTAAAAAAATTTTTTTTAGATCGAGGATGTACTAAAAAAATTTTTTTAGATCGAGGATGTACTAAAAAAATTTTTTTTAAATCGAGGATGTACTAAAAAAATTTTTTTAGATCGAGGATGTACTAAAAAAATTTTTTTTAGGTCGAGGATGTACTAAAAAAATTTTTTTAGATCAAGAATGTACTAAAAAAATTTTTTTAGGTCGAGGATGTACTAAAAAAATTTTTTTTTGGTCGAGGATGTACTAAAAAAATTTTTTTAGATCGAGGATGTACTAAAAAAATATTTTTAGATCGAGGATGTACTAAAAAAATTTTTTTAGATCGAGGATGTGCTAAAAAAATTTTTTTTAGATCGAGGATGTACTAAAAAATTTTTTTTAAATCGAGGATGTACTAAAAAAAATTTTTTCATATCAAGGATGTACTAAAAAAATTTTTTTTAGATCGAGGATGTACTAAAAAAATTTTTTTTAGATCGAGGATGTACTAAAAAAATTTTTTTAGATCGAGGATGTACTAAAAAAATTTTTTTTAAATCGAGGATGTACTAAAAAAATTTTTTTAGATCGAGGATGTACTAAAAAAATTTTTTTTAGATCGAGGATGTACTAAAAAATTTTTTTTAAATCGAGGATGTACTAAAAAAAAATTTTTCATATCAAGGATGTACTAAAAAAATTTTTTTTAGATCGAGGATGTACTAAAAAAATTTTTTTAGATCGAGGATGTACTAAAAAAATTTTTTTTAAATCGAGGATGTACTAAAAAAATTTTTTTAGATCGAGGATGTACTAAAAAAATTTTTTTTAGGTCGAGGATGTACTAAAAAAATTTTTTTAGATCGAGGATGTACTAAAAAAATTTTTTTTAGGTCGAGGATGTACTAAAAAAATTTTTTTAGATCGAGGATGTACTAAAAAAATTTTTTTTAGATCGAGGATGTACTAAAAAAATTTTTTTAAATCGAGGATGTACTAAAAAAATTTTTTTTAAATCGAGGATGTACTAAAAAAATTTTTTTAGATCGAGGATGTACTAAAAAAATTTTTTTTAGATCGAGGATGTACTAAAAATTTTTTTTAAATCGAGGATGTACTAAAAAAAATTTTTTCATATCAAGGATGTACTAAAAAAATTTTTTTTAAATCGAGGATGTACTAAAAAAATTTTTTTAGATCGAGGATGTACTAAAAAAAATTTTTTTAGGTCGAGGATGTACTAAAAAAATTTTTTTTAGGTCGAGGATGTACTAAAAAAATTTTTTTAGATCGAGGATGTACTAAAAAAATTTTTTTTAGGTCGAGGATGTACTAAAAAAATTTTTTTAGATCGAGGATGTACTAAAAAAATTTTTTTTAGGTCGAGGATGTACTAAAAAAATTTTTTTAGATCGAGGATGTACTAAAAAAATTTTTTTTAAATCGAGGATGTACTAAAAAAATTTTTTTAGATCGAGGATGTACTAAAAAAATTTTTTTTAGATCGAGGATGTACTAAAAAATTTTTTTTAAATCGAGGATGTACTAAAAAAAATTTTTTCATATCAAGGATGTACTAAAAAAATTTTTTTTAGATCGAGGATGTACTAAAAAAATTTTTTTAGATCGAGGATGTACTAAAAAATTTTTTTTTAAATCGAGGATGTACTAAAAAAATTTTTTTAGATCGAGGATGTACTAAAAAAATTTTTTTTAGGTCGAGGATGTACTAAAAAAATTTTTTTAGATCGAGGATGTACTAAAAAAATTTTTTTAGGTCGAGGATGTACTAAAAAAATTTTTTTTTGGTCGAGGATGTACTAAAAAAATTTTTTTAGATCGAGGATGTACTAAAAAAATTTTTTTAGATCGAGGATGTACTAAAAAAATTTTTTTAGATCGAGGATGTGCTAAAAAAATTTTTTTTAGATCGAGGATGTACTAAAAAATTTTTTTTAAATCGAGGATGTACTAAAAAAAATTTTTTCATATCAAGGATGTACTAAAAAAATTTTTTTTAGATCGAGGATGTACTAAAAAAATTTTTTTTAGATCGAGGATGTACTAAAAAAATTTTTTTAGATCGAGGATGTACTAAAAAAATTTTTTTTAAATCGAGGATGTACTAAAAAAATTTTTTTAGATCGAGGATGTACTAAAAAAATTTTTTTTAGATCGAGGATGTACTAAAAAATTTTTTTTAAATCGAGGATGTACTAAAAAAAAATTTTTCATATCAAGGATGTACTAAAAAAATTTTTTTTAGATCGAGGATGTACTAAAAAAATTTTTTTAGATCGAGGATGTACTAAAAAAATTTTTTTTAAATCGAGGATGTACTAAAAAAATTTTTTTAGATCGAGGATGTACTAAAAAAATTTTTTTTAGGTCGAGGATGTACTAAAAAAATTTTTTTAGATCGAGGATGTACTAAAAAAATTTTTTTTAGGTCGAGGATGTACTAAAAAAATTTTTTTAGATCGAGGATGTACTAAAAAAATTTTTTTTAGATCGAGGATGTACTAAAAAAATTTTTTTAAATCGAGGATGTACTAAAACAATTTTTTTTAAATCGAGGATGTACTAAAAAAATTTTTTTAGATCGAGGATGTACTAAAAAAATTTTTTTTAGATCGAGGATGTACTAAAAAAATTTTTTTAGATCGAGGATGTACTAAAAAAATTTTTTTTAAATCGAGGATGTACTAAAAAAATTTTTTTAGATCGAGGATGTGCTAAAAAAATTTTTTTTAGATCGAGGATGTACTAAAAAATTTTTTTTAAATCGAGGATGTACTAAAAAAAATTTTTTCATATCAAGGATGTACTAAAAAAATTTTTTTTAAATCGAGGATGTACTAAAAAAATTTTTTTAGATCGAGGATGTACTAAAAAAAATTTTTTTAGGTCGAGGATGTACTAAAAAAATTGTTTTTAGATCGAGGATGTACTAAAAAAATTTTTTTAGATCGAGGATGTACTAAAAAAATTTTTTTTAAATCGAGGATGTACTAAAAAAAAATTTTTTTAGATCGAGGATGTACTAAAAAAATTTTTTTTAGATCGAGGATGTACTAAAAAAATTTTTTTAGATCGAGGATGTACTAAAAAAATTTTTTTTAGATCGAGGATGTGCTAAAAAAATTTTTTTTAGATCGAGGATGTACTAAAAAAATTTTTTTAGATCGAGGATGTACTAAAAAAAATTTTTTTAGGTCGAGGATGTACTAAAAAAATTGTTTTTAGATCGAGGATGTACTAAAAAAATTTTTTTAGATCGAGGATGTACTAAAAAAATTTTTTTTAAATCGAGGATGTACTAAAAAAAAATTTTTTTAGATCGAGGATGTACTAAAAAAATTTTTTTTAGATCGAGGATGTACTAAAAAAATTTTTTTAGATCGAGGATGTACTAAAAAAATTTTTTTAGATCGAGGATGTGCTAAAAAAATTTTTTTTAGATCGAGGATGTACTAAAAAATTTTTTTTAAATCGAGGATGTACTAAAAAAATTTTTTTCATATCAAGGATGTACTAAAAAAATTTTTTTTAGATCGAGGATGTACTAAAAAAATTTTTTTTAGATCGAGGATGTACTAAAAAATTTTTTTTAAATCGAGGATGTACTAAAAAAATTTTTTTAGATCGAGGATGTACTAAAAAAATTTTTTTTAGATCGAGGATGTACTAAAAAATTTTTTTTAAATCGAGGATGTACTAAAAAAAAATTTTTCATATCAAGGATGTACTAAAAAAATTTTTTTTAGATCGAGGATGTACTAAAAAAATTTTTTTAGATCGAGGATGTACTAAAAAAATTTTTTTTAGATCGAGGATGTACTAAAAAAATTTTTTTAAATCGAGGATGTACTAAAAAAATTTTTTTTAAATCGAGGATGTACTAAAAAAATTTTTTTAGATCGAGGATGTACTAAAAAAATTTTTTTTAAATCGAGGATGTACTAAAAAAATTTTTTTAGATCGAGGATGTACTAAAAAAATTTTTTTTAGATCGAGGATGTACTAAAAAATTTTTTTTAAATCGAGGATGTACTAAAAAAAATTTTTTCATATCAAGGATGTACTAAAAAAATTTTTTTTAGATCGAGGATATACTAAAAAAATTTTTTTAGATCGAGGATGTACTAAAAAAATTTTTTTTAGATCGAAGATGTACTAAAAAATTTTTTTTAAATCGAGGATGTACTAAAAAAATTTTTTTCATATCAAGGATGTACTAAAACAATTTTTTTTAGATCGAGGATGTACTAAAAAAATTTTTTTAGATCGAGGATGTACTAAAAAAATTTTTTTTAAATCGAGGATGTACTAAAAAAATTTTTTTAGATCGAGGATGTACTAAAAAAATTTTTTTTAGGTCGAGGATGTACTAAAAAAATTTTTTTAGATCGAGGATGTACTAAAAAAATTTTTTTTAGGTCGAGGATGTACTAAAAAAATTTTTTTAGATCGAGGATGTACTAAAAAAATTTTTTTAGATCGAGGATGTACTAAAAAAATTTTTTTAAATCGAGGATGTACTAAAAAAATTTTTTTTAAATCGAGGATGTACTAAAAAAATTTTTTTAGATCGAGGATGTACTAAAAAAAATTTTTTTAGGTCGAGGATGTACTAAAAAAATTTTTTTAGATCGAGGATGTACTAAAAAAATTTTTTTTAGGTCGAGGATGTACTAAAAAAATTTTTTTAGATCGAGGATGTACTAAAAAATTTTTTTTTTAGATCGAGGATGTACTAAAAAAATTTTTTTAAATCGAGGATGTACTAAAAAAATTTTTTTTAAATCGAGGATGTACTAAAAAAATTTTTTTAGATCGAGGATGTACTAAAAAAATTTTTTTTAAATCGAGGATGTACTAAAAAAATTTTTTTAGATCGAGGATGTACTAAAAAAATTTTTTTTAGATCGAGGATGTACTAAAAAAATTTTTTTAGATCGAGGATGTGCTAAAAAAATTTTTTTTAGATCGAGGATGTACTAAAAAATTTTTTTTAAATCGAGGATGTACTAAAAAAAATTTTTTCATATCAAGGATGTACTAAAAAAATTTTTTTTAGATCGAGGATGTACTAAAAAAATTTTTTTAGATCGAGGATGTACTAAAAAAATTTTTTTTAAATCGAGGATGTACTAAAAAAATTTTTTTTAAATCGAGGATGTACTAAAAAAATTTTTTTAGATCGAGGATGTACTAAAAAAATTTTTTTTAGATCGAGGATGTATTAAAAAATTTTTTTTAAATCGAGGATGTACTAAAAAAAATTTTTTCATATCAAGGATGTACTAAAAAAATTTTTTTTAGATCGAGGATGTACTAAAAAAATTTTTTTAGATCGAGGATGTACTAAAAAAATTTTTTTTAGGTCGAGGATGTACTAAAAAAATTTTTTTAGATCGAGGATGTACTAAAAAAATTTTTTTTAGATCGAGGATGTACTAAAAAAATTTTTTTTAGATCGAGGATGTACTAAAAAAATTTTTTTAAATCGAGGATGTACTAAAAAAATTTTTTTAGATCGAGGATGTACTAAAAAAATTTTTTTAAATCGAGGATGTACTAAAAAAATTTTTTTTAAATCGAGGATGTACTAAAAAAATTTTTTTAGATCGAGGATGTACTAAAAAAATTTTTTTAGATCGAGGATGTACTAAAAAAATTTTTTTTAGATCGAGGATGTACTAAAAAATTTTTTTTAAATCGAGGATGTACTAAAAAAAATTTTTTCATATCAAGGATGTACTAAAAAAATTTTTTTTAGATCGAGGATGTACTAAAAAAATTTTTTTAGATCGAGGATGTACTAAAAAAATTTTTTTTAAATCGAGGATGTACTAAAAAAATTTTTTTAGATCGAGGATGTACTAAAAAAATTTTTTTTAGGTCGAGGATGTACTAAAAAAATTTTTTTAGATCGAGGATGTACTAAAAAAATTTTTTTTAGGTCGAGGATGTACTAAAAAAATTTTTTTAGATCGAGGATGTACTAAAAAAATTTTTTTTAGATCGAGGATGTACTAAAAAAATTTTTTTAAATCGAGGATGTACTAAAAAAATTTTTTTTAAATCGAGGATGTACTAAAAAAATTTTTTTAGATCGCGGATGTACTAAAAAAATTTTTTTTAGATCGAGGATGTACTAAAAAAATTTTTTTAGGTCGAGGATGTACTAAAAAAATTTTTTTTAGGTCGAGGATGTACTAAAAAAATTTTTTTAGATCGAGGATGTACTAAAAAAATTTTTTTTAAATCGAGGATGTACTAAAAAAATTTTTTTAGATCGAGGATGTACTAAAAAAATTTTTTTTAGGTCGAGGATGTACTAAAAAAATTTTTTTAGATCGAGGATGTACTAAAAAAATTTTTTTTAGGTCGAGGATGTACTAAAAAAATTTTTTTAGATCGAGGATGTACTAAAAAAATTTTTTTTAGATCGAGGATGTACTAAAAAAATTTTTTTAAATCGAGGATGTACTAAAAAAATTTTTTTTAAATCGAGGATGTACTAAAAAAATTTTTTTAGATCGAGGATGTACTAAAAAAATTTTTTTTAGATCGAGGATGTACTAAAAAAATTTTTTTAGATCGAGGATGTGCTAAAAAAATTTTTTTTAGATCGAGGATGTACTAAAAAATTTTTTTTAAATCGAGGATGTACTAAAAAAAATTTTTTCATATCAAGGATGTACTAAAAAAATTTTTTTTAGATCGAGGATGTACTAAAAAAATTTTTTTAGATCGAGGATGTACTAAAAAAATTTTTTTAGATCGAGGATGTGCTAAAAAAATTTTTTTTAGATCGAGGATGTACTAAAAAATTTTTTTTAAATCGAGGATGTACTAAAAAAAATTTTTTCATATCAAGGATGTACTAAAAAAATTTTTTTTAGATCGAGGATGTACTAAAAAAATTTTTTTTAGATCGAGGATGTACTAAAAAAATTTTTTTAGATCGAGGATGTACTAAAAAAATTTTTTTTAAATCGAGGATGTACTAAAAAAATTTTTTTAGATCGAGGATGTACTAAAAAAATTTTTTTTAGATCGAGGATGTACTAAAAAATTTTTTTTAAATCGAGGATGTACTAAAAAAAAATTTTTCATATCAAGGATGTACTAAAAAAATTTTTTTTAGATCGAGGATGTACTAAAAAAATTTTTTTAGATCGAGGATGTACTAAAAAAATTTTTTTTAAATCGAGGATGTACTAAAAAAATTTTTTTAGATCGAGGATGTACTAAAAAAATTTTTTTTAGGTCGAGGATGTACTAAAAAAATTTTTTTAGATCGAGGATGTACTAAAAAAATTTTTTTTAGGTCGAGGATGTACTAAAAAAATTTTTTTAGATCGAGGATGTACTAAAAAAATTTTTTTTAGATCGAGGATGTACTAAAAAAATTTTTTTAAATCGAGGATGTACTAAAAAAATTTTTTTTAAATCGAGGATGTACTAAAAAAATTTTTTTAGATCGAGGATGTACTAAAAAAATTTTTTTTAGATCGAGGATGTACTAAAAATTTTTTTTAAATCGAGGATGTACTAAAAAAAATTTTTTCATATCAAGGATGTACTAAAAAAATTTTTTTTAAATCGAGGATGTACTAAAAAAATTTTTTTAGATCGAGGATGTACTAAAAAAAATTTTTTTAGGTCGAGGATGTACTAAAAAAATTTTTTTTAGGTCGAGGATGTACTAAAAAAATTTTTTTAGATCGAGGATGTACTAAAAAAATTTTTTTTAGGTCGAGGATGTACTAAAAAAATTTTTTTAGATCGAGGATGTACTAAAAAAATTTTTTTTAGGTCGAGGATGTACTAAAAAAATTTTTTTAGATCGAGGATGTACTAAAAAAATTTTTTTTAAATCGAGGATGTACTAAAAAAATTTTTTTAGATCGAGGATGTACTAAAAAAATTTTTTTTAGATCGAGGATGTACTAAAAAATTTTTTTTAAATCGAGGATGTACTAAAAAAAATTTTTTCATATCAAGGATGTACTAAAAAAATTTTTTTTAGATCGAGGATGTACTAAAAAAATTTTTTTAGATCGAGGATGTACTAAAAAATTTTTTTTTAAATCGAGGATGTACTAAAAAAATTTTTTTAGATCGAGGATGTACTAAAAAAATTTTTTTTAGGTCGAGGATGTACTAAAAAAATTTTTTTAGATCGAGGATGTACTAAAAAAATTTTTTTAGGTCGAGGATGTACTAAAAAAATTTTTTTTTGGTCGAGGATGTACTAAAAAAATTTTTTTAGATCGAGGATGTACTAAAAAAATTTTTTTAGATCGAGGATGTACTAAAAAAATTTTTTTAGATCGAGGATGTGCTAAAAAAATTTTTTTTAGATCGAGGATGTACTAAAAAATTTTTTTTAAATCGAGGATGTACTAAAAAAAATTTTTTCATATCAAGGATGTACTAAAAAAATTTTTTTTAGATCGAGGATGTACTAAAAAAATTTTTTTTAGATCGAGGATGTACTAAAAAAATTTTTTTAGATCGAGGATGTACTAAAAAAATTTTTTTTAAATCGAGGATGTACTAAAAAAATTTTTTTAGATCGAGGATGTACTAAAAAAATTTTTTTTAGATCGAGGATGTACTAAAAAATTTTTTTTAAATCGAGGATGTACTAAAAAAAAATTTTTCATATCAAGGATGTACTAAAAAAATTTTTTTTAGATCGAGGATGTACTAAAAAAATTTTTTTAGATCGAGGATGTACTAAAAAAATTTTTTTTAAATCGAGGATGTACTAAAAAAATTTTTTTAGATCGAGGATGTACTAAAAAAATTTTTTTTAGGTCGAGGATGTACTAAAAAAATTTTTTTAGATCGAGGATGTACTAAAAAAATTTTTTTTAGGTCGAGGATGTACTAAAAAAATTTTTTTAGATCGAGGATGTACTAAAAAAATTTTTTTTAGATCGAGGATGTACTAAAAAAATTTTTTTAAATCGAGGATGTACTAAAACAATTTTTTTTAAATCGAGGATGTACTAAAAAAATTTTTTTAGATCGAGGATGTACTAAAAAAATTTTTTTTAGATCGAGGATGTACTAAAAAAATTTTTTTAGATCGAGGATGTACTAAAAAAATTTTTTTTAAATCGAGGATGTACTAAAAAAATTTTTTTAGATCGAGGATGTGCTAAAAAAATTTTTTTTAGATCGAGGATGTACTAAAAAATTTTTTTTAAATCGAGGATGTACTAAAAAACATTTTTTCATATCAAGGATGTACTAAAAAAATTTTTTTTAAATCGAGGATGTACTAAAAAAATTTTTTTAGATCGAGGATGTACTAAAAAAAATTTTTTTAGGTCGAGGATGTACTAAAAAAATTGTTTTTAGATCGAGGATGTACTAAAAAAATTTTTTTAGATCGAGGATGTACTAAAAAAATTTTTTTTAAATCGAGGATGTACTAAAAAAAAATTTTTTTAGATCGAGGATGTACTAAAAAAATTTTTTTTAGATCGAGGATGTACTAAAAAAATTTTTTTAGATCGAGGATGTACTAAAAAAATTTTTTTTAGATCGAGGATGTACTAAAAAAAATTTTTTTAGATCGAGGATGTGCTAAAAAAATTTTTTTTAGATCGAGGATGTACTAAAAAATTTTTTTTAAATCGAGGATGTACTAAAAAAATTTTTTTCATATCAAGGATGTACTAAAAAAATTTTTTTTAGATCGAGGATGTACTAAAAAAATTTTTTTTAGATCGAGGATGTACTAAAAAATTTTTTTTAAATCGAGGATGTACTAAAAAAATTTTTTTAGATCGAGGATGTACTAAAAAAATTTTTTTTAGATCGAGGATGTACTAAAAAATTTTTTTTAAATCGAGGATGTACTAAAAAAAATTTTTTCATATCAAGGATGTACTAAAAAAATTTTTTTTAGATCGAGGATGTACTAAAAAAATTTTTTTAGATCGAGGATGTACTAAAAAAATTTTTTTTAGATCGAGGATGTACTAAAAAAATTTTTTTAAATCGAGGATGTACTAAAAAAATTTTTTTTAAATCGAGGATGAACTAAAAAAATTTTTTTAGATCGAGGATGTACTAAAAAAATTTTTTTTAAATCGAGGATGTACTAAAAAAATTTTTTTAGATCGAGGATGTACTAAAAAAATTTTTTTTAGATCGAGGATGTACTAAAAAATTTTTTTTAAATCGAGGATGTACTAAAAAAAATTTTTTCATATCAAGGATGTACTAAAAAAATTTTTTTTAGATCGAGGATATACTAAAAAAATTTTTTTAGATCGAGGATGTACTAAAAAAATTTTTTTTAGATCGAAGATGTACTAAAAAATTTTTTTTAAATCGAGGATGTACTAAAAAAATTTTTTTCATATCAAGGATGTACTAAAACAATTTTTTTTAGATCGAGGATGTACTAAAAAAATTTTTTTAGATCGAGGATGTACTAAAAAAATTTTTTTTAAATCGAGGATGTACTAAAAAAATTTTTTTAGATCGAGGATGTACTAAAAAAATTTTTTTTAGGTCGAGGATGTACTAAAAAAATTTTTTTAGATCGAGGATGTACTAAAAAAATTTTTTTTAGGTCGAGGATGTACTAAAAAAATTTTTTTAGATCGAGGATGTACTAAAAAAATTTTTTTAGATCGAGGATGTACTAAAAAAATTTTTTTAAATCGAGGATGTACTAAAAAAATTTTTTTTAAATCGAGGATGTACTAAAAAAATTTTTTTAGATCGAGGATGTACTAAAAAAAATTTTTTTAGGTCGAGGATGTACTAAAAAAATTTTTTTAGATCGAGGATGTACTAAAAAAATTTTTTTTAGGTCGAGGATGTACTAAAAAAATTTTTTTAGATCGAGGATGTACTAAAAAATTTTTTTTTTAGATCGAGGATGTACTAAAAAAATTTTTTTAAATCGAGGATGTACTAAAAAAATTTTTTTTAAATCGAGGATGTACTAAAAAAATTTTTTTAGATCGAGGATGTACTAAAAAAATTTTTTTTAAATCGAGGATGTACTAAAAAAATTTTTTTAGATCGAGGATGTACTAAAAAAATTTTTTTTAGATCGAGGATGTACTAAAAAAATTTTTTTAGATCGAGGATGTGCTAAAAAAATTTTTTTTAGATCGAGGATGTACTAAAAAATTTTTTTTAAATCGAGGATGTACTAAAAAAAATTTTTTCATATCAAGGATGTACTAAAAAAATTTTTTTTAGATCGAGGATGTACTAAAAAAATTTTTTTAGATCGAGGATGTACTAAAAAAATTTTTTTTAAATCGAGGATGTACTAAAAAAATTTTTTTTAAATCGAGGATGTACTAAAAAAATTTTTTTAGATCGAGGATGTACTAAAAAAATTTTTTTTAGATCGAGGATGTATTAAAAAATTTTTTTTAAATCGAGGATGTACTAAAAAAAATTTTTTCATATCAAGGATGTACTAAAAAAATTTTTTTTAGATCGAGGATGTACTAAAAAAATTTTTTTAGATCGAGGATGTACTAAAAAAATTTTTTTTAGGTCGAGGATGTACTAAAAAAATTTTTTTAGATCGAGGATGTACTAAAAAAATTTTTTTTAGATCGAGGATGTACTAAAAAAATTTTTTTTAGATCGAGGATGTACTAAAAAAATTTTTTTAAATCGAGGATGTACTAAAAAAATTTTTTTAGATCGAGGATGTACTAAAAAAATTTTTTTAAATCGAGGATGTACTAAAAAAATTTTTTTTAAATCGAGGATGTACTAAAAAAATTTTTTTAGATCGAGGATGTACTAAAAAAATTTTTTTAGATCGAGGATGTACTAAAAAAATTTTTTTTAGATCGAGGATGTACTAAAAAATTTTTTTTAAATCGAGGATGTACTAAAAAAAATTTTTTCATATCAAGGATGTACTAAAAAAATTTTTTTTAGATCGAGGATGTACTAAAAAAATTTTTTTAGATCGAGGATGTACTAAAAAAATTTTTTTTAAATCGAGGATGTACTAAAAAAATTTTTTTAGATCGAGGATGTACTAAAAAAATTTTTTTTAGGTCGAGGATGTACTAAAAAAATTTTTTTAGATCGAGGATGTACTAAAAAAATTTTTTTTAGGTCGAGGATGTACTAAAAAAATTTTTTTAGATCGAGGATGTACTAAAAAAATTTTTTTTAGATCGAGGATGTACTAAAAAAATTTTTTTATATCGAGGATGTACTAAAAAAATTTTTTTTAAATCGAGGATGTACTAAAAAAATTTTTTTAGATCGCGGATGTACTAAAAAAATTTTTTTTAGATCGAGGATGTACTAAAAAAATTTTTTTAGGTCGAGGATGTACTAAAAAAATTTTTTTTAGGTCGAGGATGTACTAAAAAAATTTTTTTAGATCGAGGATGTACTAAAAAAATTTTTTTTAAATCGAGGATGTACTAAAAAAATTTTTTTAGATCGAGGATGTACTAAAAAAATTTTTTTTAGGTCGAGGATGTACTAAAAAAATTTTTTTAGATCGAGGATGTACTAAAAAAATTTTTTTTAGGTCGAGGATGTACTAAAAAAATTTTTTTAGATCGAGGATGTACTAAAAAAATTTTTTTTAGATCGAGGATGTACTAAAAAAATTTTTTTAAATCGAGGATGTACTAAAAAAATTTTTTTTAAATCGAGGATGTACTAAAAAAATTTTTTTAGATCGAGGATGTACTAAAAAAATTTTTTTTAGATCGAGGATGTACTAAAAAAATTTTTTTAGATCGAGGATGTGCTAAAAAAATTTTTTTTAGATCGAGGATGTACTAAAAAATTTTTTTTAAATCGAGGATGTACTAAAAAAAATTTTTTCATATCAAGGATGTACTAAAAAAATTTTTTTTAGATCGAGGATGTACTAAAAAAATTTTTTTTACATCGAGGATGTACTAAAAAAATTTTTTTAGATCGAGGATGTACTAAAAAAATTTTTTTTAAATCGAGGATGTACTAAAAAAATTTTTTTAGATCGAGGATGTACTAAAAAAATTTTTTTTAGATCGAGGATGTACTAAAAAAATTTTTTTAGATCGAGGATGTACTAAAAAAATTTTTTTTAAATCAAGGATGTACTAAAAAATTTTTTTTAGATCGAGGATGTACTAAAAAAATTTTTTTAAATCGAGGATGTACTAAAAAAATTTTTTTTCAATCGAGGATGTACTAAAAAAATTTTTTTAGATCGAGGATGTACTAAAAAAATTTTTTTTAAATCGAGGATGTACTAAAAAAATTTTTTTAGATCGAGGATGTACTAAAAAAATTTTTTTTAGATCGAGGATGTACTAAAAAATTTTTTTTAAATCGAGGATGTACTAAAAAAAATTTTTTCATATCAAGGATGTACTAAAAAAATTTTTTTTAGATCGAGGATGTACTAAAAAAAATTTTTTAGATCGAGGATGTACTAAAAAAATTTTTTTTAGATCGAGGATGTACTAAAAAAATTTTTTTTAGATCGAGGATGTACTAAAAAAATTTTTTTAAATCGAGGATGTACTAAAAAAATTTTTTTTAAATCGAGGATGTACTAAAAAAATTTTTTTAAATCGAGGATGTACTAAAAAAATTTTTTTTAAATCGAGGATGTACTAAAAAAATTTTTTTAGATCGAGGATGTACTAAAAAAATTTTTTTTCAATCGAGGATGTACTAAAAAAAATTTTTTCATATCAAGGATGTACTAAAAAAATTTTTTTTAGATCGAGGATGTACTAAAAAAAATTTTTTAGATCGAGGATGTACTAAAAAAATTTTTTTTAGATCGAGGATGTACTAAAAAATTTTTTTTAAATCGAGGATGTACTAAAAAAAATTTTTTCATATCAAGGATGTACTAAAAAAATTTTTTTTAGATCGAGGATGTACTAAAAAAAATTTTTTAGATCGAGGATGTACTAAAAAAATTTTTTTTAGATCGAGGATGTACTAAAAAAATTTTTTTTAGATCGAGGATGTACTAAAAAATTTTTTTTAAATCGAGGATGTACTAAAAAAATTTTTTTAAATCGAGGATGTACTAAAAAAATTTTTTTTAAATCGAGGATGTACTAAAAAAATTTTTTTAGATCGAGGATGTACTAAAAAAATTTTTTTTAGATCGAGGATGTACTAAAAAATTTTTTTTAAATCGAGGATGTACTAAAAAAAATTTTTTCATATCAAGGATGTACTAAAAAATTTTTTTTTAGATCGAGGATGTACTAAAAAAATTTTTTTAGATCGAGGATGTACTAAAAAAATTTTTTTTAGATCGAGGATGTACTAAAAAATTTTTTTTAAATCGAGGATGTACTAAAAAAAATTTTTTCATATCAAGGATGTACTAAAAAAATTTTTTTTAGATCGAGGATGTACTAAAAAAATTTTTTTAGATCGAGGATGTACTAAAAAAATTTTTTTTAGGTCGAGGATGTACTAAAAAAATTTTTTTAGATCGAGGATGTACTAAAAAAATTTTTTTTAGGTCGAGGATGTACTAAAAAAATTTTTTTAGATCGAGGATGTACTAAAAAAATTTTTTTTAGATCGAGGATGTACTAAAAAAATTTTTTTAAATCGAGGATGTACTAAAAAAATTTTTTTAGATCGAGGATGTACTAAAAAAATTTTTTTTAGGTCGAGGATGTACTAAAAAAATTTTTTTAGATCGAGGATGTACTAAAAAAATTTTTTTTAGATCGAGGATGTACTAAAAAAATTTTTTTAGATCGAGGATGTACTAAAAAAATTTTTTTTAGATCGAGGATGTACTAAAAAATTTTTTTTAAATCGAGGATGTACTAAAAAAAATTTTTTTTAGATCGAGGATGTACTAAAAAAATTTTTTTTAAATCGAGGATGTACTAAAAAAATTTTTTTAGATCGAGGATGTACTAAAAAAATTTTTTTTAGGTCGAGGATGTACTAAAAAAATTTTTTTAGATCGAGGATGTACTAAAAAAATTTTTTTTAGGTCGAGGATGTACTAAAAAAATTTTTTTAGATCGAGGATGTACTAAAAAAATTTTTTTTAGATCGAGGATGTACTAAAAAAATTTTTTTAAATCGAGGATGTACTAAAAAAATTTTTTTTAAATCGAGGATGTACTAAAAAAATTTTTTTAGATCGAGGATGTACTAAAAAAATTTTTTTAGATCGAGGATGTACTAAAAAAATTTTTTTAGATCGAGGATGTACTAAAAAAATTTTTTTTAGGTCGAGGATGTACTAAAAAAATTTTTTTAGATCGAGGATGTACTAAAAAAATTTTTTTAGATCGAGGATGTACTAAAAAAATTTTTTTTAGATCGAGGATGTACTAAAAAAATTTTTTTAGATCGAGGATGTGCTAAAAAAATTTTTTTTAGATCGAGGATGTACTAAAAAAATTTTTTTTAGATCGAGGATGTACTAAAAAATTTTTTTTAAATCGAGGATGTACTAAAAAAATTTTTCCATATCAAGGATGTACTAAAAAAATTTTTTTTAAATCGAGGATGTACTAAAAAAATTTTTTTAGATCGAGGATGTACTAAAAAAATTTTTTTAAATCGAGGATGTACTAAAAAAATTTTTTTTAAATCGAGGATGTACTAAAAAAATTTTTTTAGATCGAGGATGTACTAAAAAAATTTATTTTAAATCGAGGATGTACTAAAAAAATTTTTTTAGATCGAGGATGTACTAAAAAAATTTTTTTTAGATCGAGGATGTACTAAAAAATTTTTTTTAAATCGAGGATGTACTAAAAAAAATTTTTTCATATCAAGGATGTACTAAAAAAATTTTTTTTAGATCGAGGATGTACTAAAAAATTTTTTTTAGATCGAGGATGTACTAAAAAAATTTTTTTTAGATCGAGGATGTACTAAAAAAATTTTTTTAAATCGAGGATGTACTAAAAAAATTTTTTTTAAATCGAGGATGTACTAAAAAAATTTTTTTAGATCGAGGATGTACTAAAAAAATTTTTTTTAAATCGAGGATGTACTAAAAAAATTTTTTTAGATCGAGGATGTACTAAAAAAATTTTTTTTAGATCGAGGATGTACTAAAAAATTTTTTTTAAATCGAGGATGTACTAAAAAAAATTTTTTCATATCAAGGATGTACTAAAAAAATTTTTTTTAGATCGAGGATGTACTAAAAAAATTTTTTTAGATCGAGGATGTACTAAAAAAATTTTTTTTAGATCGAGGATGTACTAAAAAATTTTTTTTAAATCGAGGATGTACTAAAAAAAATATTTTCATATCAAGGATGTACTAAAAAAATTTTTTTTAGATCGAGGATGTACTAAAAAAATTTTTTTAGATCGAGGATGTACTAAAAAAATTTTTTTTAGGTCGAGGATGTACTAAAAAAATTTTTTAGATCGAGGATGTACTAAAAAAATTTTTTTTAGGTCGAGGATGTACTAAAAAAATTTTTTTAGATCGAGGATGTACTAAAAAAATTTTTTTTAGATCGAGGATGTACTAAAAAAATTTTTTTAAATCGAGGATGTATTAAAAAAATTTTTTTAGATCGAGGATGTACTAAAAAAATTTTTTTTAGGTCGAGGATGTACTAAAAAAATTTTTTTAGATCGAGGATGTACTAAAAAAATTTTTTTTAGATCGAGGATGTACTAAAAAAATTTTTTTAGATCGAGGATGTACTAAAAAAATTTTTTTTAGATCGAGGATGTACTAAAAAATTTTTTTTAAATCGAGGATGTACTAAAAAAAATTTTTTTTAGATCGAGGATGTACTAAAAAAATTTTTTTTAAATCGAGGATGTACTAAAAAAATTTTTTTAGATCGAGGATGTACTAAAAAAATTTTTTTTAGGTCGAGGATGTACTAAAAAAATTTTTTTAGATCGAGGATGTACTAAAAAAATTTTTTTTAGGTCGAGGATGTACTAAAAAAATTTTTTTAGATCGAGGATGTACTAAAAAAATTTTTTTTAGATCGAGGATGTACTAAAAAAATTTTTTTAAATCGAGGATGTACTAAAAAAATTTTTTTTAGGTCGAGGATGTACTAAAAAAATTTTTTTAGATCGAGGATGTACTAAAAAATTTTTTTTAAATCGAGGATGTACTAAAAAAATTTTTTTAGATCGAGGATGTACTAAAAAAATTTTTTTTAGGTCGAGGATGTACTAAAAAAATTTTTTGAGATCGAGGATGTACTAAAAAAATTTTTTTTAGGTCGAGGATGTACTAAAAAAATTTTTTTAGATCGAGGATGTACTAAAAAAATTTTTTTTTAATCGAGGATGTACTAAAAAAATTTTTTTAGATCGAGGATGTACTAAAAAAATTTTTTTTAGATCGAGGATGTACTAAAAAATTTTTTTTAAATCGAGGATGTACTAAAAAATATTTTTTCATATCAAGGATGTACTAAAAAAATTTTTTTTAGATCGAGGATGTACTAAAAAAATTTTTTTAGATCGAGGATGTACTAAAAAAATTTTTTTTAAATCGAGGATGTACTAAAAAAATTTTTTTAGATCGAGGATGTACTAAAAAAATTTTTTTTAGGTCGAGGATGTACTAAAAAAATTTTTTTAGATCGAGGATGTACTAAAAAAATTTTTTTTAGGTCGAGGATGTACTAAAAAAATTTTTTTAGATCGAGGATGTACTAAAAAAATTTTTTTAGATCGAGGATGTACTAAAAAAATTTTTTTTAGATCGAGGATGTACTAAAAAAATTTTTTTAGATCGAGAATGTGCTAAAAAAATTTTTTTTAGATCGAGGATGTACTAAAAAATTTTTTTTAAATCGAGGATGTACTAAAAAAAATTTTTTCATATCAAGGATGTACTAAAAAAATTTTTTTTAGATCGAGGATGTACTAAAAAAATTTTTTTTAGATCGAGGATGTACTAAAAAAATTTTTTTAGATCGAGGATGTACTAAAAAAATTTTTTTTAGATCGAGGATGTACTAAAAAAATTTTTTTAGATCGAGGATGTACTAAAAAAATTTTTTTTAAATCGAGGATGTACTAAAAAAATTTTTTTAGATCGAGGATGTACTAAAAAAATTTTTTTTAGGTCGAGGATGTACTAAAAAAATTTTTTTAGATCGAGGATGTACTAAAAAAATTTTTTTTAAATCGAGGATGTACTAAAAAAATTTTTTTTAGGTCGAGGATGTACTAAAAAAATTTTTTTAGATCGAGGATGTACTAAAAAAATTTTTTTTAAATCGAGGATGTACTAAAAAAATTTTTTTAGATCGAGGATGTACTAAAAAAATTTTTTTAAATCGAGGATGTACTAAAAAAATTTTTTTTAAATCGAGGATGTACTAAAAAAATTTTTTTTAGATCGAGGATGTACTAAAAAATTTTTTTTAAATCGAGGATGTACTAAAAAAAATTTTTTCATATCAAGGATGTACTAAAAAAATTTTTTTTAGATCGAGGATGTACTAAAAAAATTTTTTTAGATCGAGGATGTACTAAAAAAATTTTTTTTAGATCGAGGATGTACTAAAAAAATTTTTTTTAAATCGAGGATGTACTAAAAAAATTTTTTTAGATCGAGGATGTACTAAAAAAATTTTTTTTTAAATCGAGGATGTACTAAAAAAATTTTTTTAGATCGAGGATGTACTAAAAAATTTTTTTTTAGATCGAGGATGTACTAAAAAATTTTTTTTAAATCGAGGATGTACTAAAAAAAATTTTTTCATATCAAGGATGTACTAAAAAAATTTTTTTTAGATCGAGGATGTACTAAAAAAATTTTTTTAGATCGAGGATGTACTAAAAAAATTTTTTTTAGATCGAGGATGTACTAAAAAATTTTTTTTAAATCGAGGATGTACTAAAAAAAATTTTTTCATATCAAGGATGTACTAAAAAAATTTTTTTTAGATCGAGGATGTACTAAAAAAATTTTTTTAGATCGAGGATGTACTAAAAAAATTTTTTTTAGATCGAGGATGTACTAAAAAAATTTTTTTAAATCGAGGATGTACTAAAAAAATTTTTTTTAAATCAAGGATGTACTAAAAAAATTTTTTTAAATCGAGGATGTACTAAAAAAAAATTTTTCATATCAAGGATGTACTAAAAAAATTTTTTTTAGATCGAGGATGTACTAAAAAAATTTTTTTAGATCGAGGATGTACTAAAAAAATTTTTTTTAGATCGAGGATGTACTAAAAAAATTTTTTTTAAATCGAGGATGTACTAAAAAAATTTTTTTAGATCGAGGATGTACTAAAAAAATTTTTTTTAAATCGAGGATGTACTAAAAAAATTTTTTTAGATCGAGGATGTACTAAAAAAATTTTTTTTAGATCGAGGATGTACTAAAAAATTTTTTTTAAATCGAGGATGTACTAAAAAAAATTTTTTCATATCAAGGATGTACTAAAAAAATTTTTTTTAGATCGAGGATGTACTAAAAAAATTTTTTTAGATCGAGGATGTACTAAAAAAATTTTTTTTAGATCGAGGATGTACTAAAAAAATTTTTTTTAGGTCGAGGATGTACTAAAAAAATTTTTTTAGATCGAGGATGTACTAAAAAAATTTTTTTTAGGTCGAGGATGTACTAAAAAAATTTTTTTAGATCGAGGATGTACTAAAAAAATTTTTTTTAGATCGAGGATGTACTAAAAAAATTTTTTTAAATCGAGGATGTACTAAAAAAATTTTTTTAGATCGAGGATGTACTAAAAAAATTTTTTTTAGGTCGAGGATGTACTAAAAAAATTTTTTTAGATCGAGGATGTACTAAAAAAATTTTTTTTAGGTCGAGGATGTACAAAAAAAATTTTTTAGATCGAGGATGTACTAAAAAAATTTTTTTTAGATCGAGGATGTACTAAAAAAATTTTTTTAAATCGAGGATGTACTAAAAAAATTTTTTTTAAATCGAGGATGTACTAAAAAAATTTTTTAGATCGAGGATGTACTAAAAAAATTTTTTTTAGATCGAGGATGTACTAAAAAAATTTTTTTAGATCGAGGATGTACTAAAAATTTTTTTTTTAAATCGAGGATGTACTAAAAAAATTTTTTTAGATCGAGGATGTACTAAAAAAATTTTTTTTAGATCGAGGATGTACTAAAAAAATTTTTTTAGATCGAGGATGTGCTAAAAAAATTTTTTTTTGATCGAGGATGTACTAAAAAATTTTTTTTAAATCGAGGATGTACTAAAAAAAATTTTTTCATATCAAGGATGTACTAAAAAAATTTTTTTTAGATCGAGGATGTACTAAAAAAATTTTTTTAGATCGAGGATGTACTAAAAAAATTTTTTTTAAATCAAGGATGTACTAAAAAAATTTTTTTAAATCGAGGATGTACTAAAAAAAATTTTTCATATCAAGGATGTACTAAAAAAATTTTTTTTAGATCGAGGATGTACTAAAAAAATTTTTTTAGATCGAGGATGTACTAAAAAATTTTTTTTTAAATCGAGGATGTACTAAAAAAATTTTTTTAGATCGAGGATGTACTAAAAAAATTTTTTTTAGATCGAGGATGTACTAAAAAAATTTTTTTTAGATCGAGGATGTACTAAAAAAATTTTTTTAAATCGAGGATGTACTAAAAAAATTTTTTTAGATCGAGGATGTACTAAAAAAATTTTTTTAAATCGAGGATGTACTAAAAAAATTTTTTTTAAATCGAGGATGTACTAATAAAATTTTTTTAGATCGAGGATGTACTAAAAAAATTTTTTTTTAAATCGAGGATGTACTAAAAAAATTTTTTTAGATCGAGGATGTACTAAAAAAATTTTTTTTAGATCGAGGATGTACTAAAAAATTTTTTTAGATCGAGGATGTACTAAAAAAAATTTTTTTCATATCAAGGATGTACTAAAAAAATTTTTTTTAGATCGAGGATGTACTAAAAAAATTTTTTTAGATCGAGGATGTACTAAAAAAATTTTTTTTAAATCGAGGATGTACTAAAAAAATTTTTTAGATCGAGGGTGTACTAAAAAATATTTTTTTAGGTCGAGGATGTACTAAAAAAATTTTTTTAGATCGAGGATGTACTAAAAAAATTTTTTTTAGGTCGAGGATGTACTAAAAAATTTTTTTAGATCGAGGATGTACTAAAAAAATTTTTTTTAGATCGAGGATGTACTAAAAAAATTTTTTTAAATCGAGGATGTACTAAAAAATTTTTTTTTAAATCGAGGATGTACTAAAAAAATTTTTTTAGATCGAGGATGTACTAAAAAAATTTTTTTTAGATCGAGGATGTACTAAAAAAATTTTTTTAGGTCGAGGATGTACTAAAAAAATTTTTTTAAGGTCGAGGATGTACTAAAAAAATTTTTTTAGATCGAGGATGTACTAAAAAAATTTTTTTTAAATCGAGGATGTACTAAAAAAATTTTTTTAGATCGAGGATGTACTAAAAAAATTTTTTTTAGGTCGAGGATGTACTAAAAAAATTTTTTTAGATCGAGGATGTACTAAAAAAATTTTTTTTAGGTCGAGGATGTACTAAAAAAATTTTTTTAGATCGAGGATGTACTAAAAAAATTTTTTTTAGATCGAGGATGTACTAAAAAAATTTTTTTAAATCGAGGATGTACTAAAAAAATTTTTTTAAATCGAGGATGTACTAAAAAAATTTTTTTAGATCGAGGATGTACTAAAAAAATTTTTTTAGATCGAGGATGTACTAAAAAAATTTTTTTAGATCGAGGATGTACTAAAAAAATTTTTTTTAGATCGAGGATGTACTAAAAACATTTTTTTAGATCGAGGATGTGCTAAAAAAATTTTTTTTAGATCGAGGATGTACTAAAAAATTTTTTTTAAATCGAGGATGTACTAAAAAAAATTTTTTCATATCAAGGATGTACTAAAAAAATTTTTTTTAGATCGAGGATGTACTAAAAAAATTTTTTTTAGATCGAGGATGTACTAAAAAAATTTTTTTAGATCGAGGATGTACTAAAAAAATTTTTTTTAAATCGAGGATGTACTAAAAAAATTTTTTTAGATCGAGGATGTACTAAAAAAATTTTTTTTAGATCGAGGATGTACTAAAAACATTTTTTTAGATCGAGGATGTACTAAAAAAATTTTTTTTAAATCAAGGATGTACTAAAAAAATTTTTTTTAGATCGAGGATGTACTAAAAAAATTTTTTTAAATCGAGGATGTACTAAAAAAATTTTTTTTCAATCGAGGATGTACTAAAAAAATTTTTTTAGAAAGAGGATGTACTAAAAAAATTTTTTTTAAATCGAGGATGTACTAAAAAAATTTTTTTAGATCGAGGATGTACTAAAAAAATTTTTTTTAGATCGAGGATGTACTAAAAAATTTTTTTTAAATCGAGGATGTACTAAAAAAAATTTTTTCATATCAAGGATGTACTAAAAAAATTTTTTTTAGATCGAGGATGTACTAAAAAAAATTTTTTAGATCGAGGATGTACTAAAAAAAATTTTTTTAGATCGAGGATGTACTAAAAAAATTTTTTTTAGATCGAGGATGTACTAAAAAAATTTTTTAAATCGAGGATGTACTAAAAAAATTTTTTTAAAATCGAGGATGTACTAAAAAAATTTTTTTTAAATCGAGGATGTACTAAAAAAATTTTTTTTAAATCGAGGATGTACTAAAAAAATTTTTTTTAGATCGAGGATGTACTAAAAAAATTTTTTTTAGATCGAGGATGTACTAAAAAATTTTTTTTAGATCGAGGATGTACTAAAAAAATTTTTTTAAATCGAGGATGTACTAAAAAAAATTTTTTTTCAATCGAGGATGTACTAAAAAATTTTTTTAGATCGAGGATGTACTAAAAAAATTTTTTTTAAATCGAGGATGTACTAAAAAAATTTTTTTAGATCGAGGATGTACTAAAAAAATTTTTTTTAGATCGAGGATGTACTAAAAAATTTTTTTTAAATCGAGGATTGTACTAAAAAAAATTTTTTCATATCAAGGATGTACTAAAAAAAATTTTTTTTAGATCGAGGATGTACTAAAAAAAATTTTTTAGATCGAGGATGTACTAAAAAAATTTTTTTTAGATCGAGGATGTACTAAAAAAATTTTTTTTAGATCGAGGATGTACTAAAAAATTTTTTTAAATCGAGGATGTACTAAAAAAATTTTTTTAAATCGAGGATGTACTAAAAAAATTTTTTTTTAAATCGAGGATGTACTAAAAAAATTTTTTTAGATCGAGGATGTACTAAAAAAATTTTTTTTAGATCGAGGATGTACTAAAAAATTTTTTTTAAATCGAGGATGTTACTAAAAAAAATTTTTTCATATCAAGGATGTACTAAAAAATTTTTTTTTAGATCGAGGATGTACTAAAAAAATTTTTTTAGATCGAGGATGTACTAAAAAAATTTTTTAGATCGAGGATGTACTAAAAAATTTTTTTTTAAATCGAGGATGTACTAAAAAAAATTTTTTTCATATCAAGGATGTACTAAAAAAATTTTTTTAGATCGAGGATGTACTAAAAAAATTTTTTTAGATCGAGGATGTACTAAAAAAAATTTTTTTTAGGTCGAGGATGTACTAAAAAAATTTTTTTAGATCGAGGATGTACTAAAAAAATTTTTTTTAGGTCGAGGATGTACTAAAAAAATTTTTTTAGATCGAGGATGTACTAAAAAATTTTTTTTAGATCGAGGATGTACTAAAAAAAATTTTTTTAAATCGAGGATGTACTAAAAAAATTTTTTTAGATCGAGGATGTACTAAAAAAATTTTTTTTAGGTCGAGGATGTACTAAAAAAATTTTTTTAGATCGAGGATGTACTAAAAAAATTTTTTTTAGATCGAGGATGTACTAAAAAAAATTTTTTTAGATCGAGGATGTACTAAAAAAATTTTTTTTAGATCGAGGATGTACTAAAAAATTTTTTTTAAATCGAGGATGTACTAAAAAAAATTTTTTTTAGATCGAGGATGTACTAAAAAAATTTTTTTTAAATCGAGGATGTACTAAAAAAATTTTTTTAGATCGATGATGTACTAAAAAAATTTTTTTTAGGTCGAGGATGTACTAAAAAAATTTTTTTAGATCGAGGATGTACTAAAAAAATTTTTTTTAGGTCGAGGATGTACTAAAAAAATTTTTTTAGATCGAGGATGTACTAAAAAAATTTTTTTTAGATCGAGGATGTACTAAAAAAATTTTTTTAAATCGAGGATGTACTAAAAAAATTTTTTTTAAATCGAGGATGTACTAAAAAAATTTTTTTAGATCGAGGATGTACTAAAAAAATTTTTTTAGATCGAGGATGTACTAAAAAAATTTTTTTAGATCGAGGATGTACTAAAAAAATTTTTTTTAGGTCGACGATGTACTAAAAAAATTTTTTTAGATCGAGGATGTACTAAAAAAATTTTTTTAGATCGAGGATGTACTAAAAAAATTTTTTTTAGATCGAGGATGTACTAAAAAAATTTTTTTAGATCGAGGATGTGCTAAAAAAATTTTTTTTAGATCGAGGATGTACTAAAAAAATTTTTTTTAGATCGAGGATGTACTAAAAAATTTTTTTTAAATCGAGGATGTACTAAAAAAATTTTTCCATATCAAGGATGTACTAAAAAAATTTTTTTTAAATCGAGGATGTACTAAAAAAATTTTTTTAGATCGAGGATGTACTAAAAAAATTTTTTTTAGATCGAGGATGTACTAAAAAAATTTTTTTAGATCGAGGATGTACTAAAAAAATTTTTTTTAAATCGAGGATGTACTAAAAAAATTTTTTTAGATCGAGGATGTACTAAAAAAATTTTTTTAAATCGAGGATGTACTAAAAAAATTTTTTTTAAATCGAGGATGTACTAAAAAAATTTTTTAGATCGAGGATGTACTAAAAAAATTTATTTTAAATCGAGGATGTACTAAAAAAATTTTTTTAGATCGAGGATGTACTAAAAAAATTTTTTTTAGATCGAGGATGTACTAAAAAATTTTTTTTAAATCGAGGATGTACTAAAAAAAATTTTTTCATATCAAGGATGTACTAAAAAAATTTTTTTTAGATCGAGGATGTACTAAAAAATTTTTTTTAGATCGAGGATGTACTAAAAAAATTTTTTTTAGATCGAGGATGTACTAAAAAAATTTTTTTAAATCGAGGATGTACTAAAAAAATTTTTTTTAAATCGAGGATGTACTAAAAAAATTTTTTTAGATCGAGGATGTACTAAAAAAATTTTTTTTAAATCGAGGATGTACTAAAAAAATTTTTTTAGATCGAGGATGTACTAAAAAAATTTTTTTTAGATCGAGGATGTACTAAAAAATTTTTTTTAAATCGAGGATGTACTAAAAAAAATTTTTTCATATCAAGGATGTACTAAAAAAATTTTTTTTAGATCGAGGATGTACTAAAAAAATTTTTTTAGATCGAGGATGTACTAAAAAAATTTTTTTTAGATCGAGGATGTACTAAAAAATTTTTTTTAAATCGAGGATGTACTAAAAAAAATTTTTTCATATCAAGGATGTACTAAAAAAATTTTTTTTAGATCGAGGATGTACTAAAAAAATTTTTTTAGATCGAGGATGTACTAAAAAAATTTTTTTTAGGTCGAGGATGTACTAAAAAAATTTTTTAGATCGAGGATGTACTAAAAAAATTTTTTTTAGGTCGAGGATGTACTAAAAAAATTTTTTTAGATCGAGGATGTACTAAAAAAATTTTTTTTAGATCGAGGATGTACTAAAAAAATTTTTTTAAATCGAGGATGTATTAAAAAAATTTTTTTAGATCGAGGATGTACTAAAAAAATTTTTTTTAGGTCGAGGATGTACTAAAAAAATTTTTTTAGATCGAGGATGTACTAAAAAAATTTTTTTTAGATCGAGGATGTACTAAAAAAATTTTTTTAGATCGAGGATGTACTAAAAAAATTTTTTTTAGATCGAGGATGTACTAAAAAATTTTTTTTAAATCGAGGATGTACTAAAAAAAATTTTTTTTAGATCGAGGATGTACTAAAAAAATTTTTTTTAAATCGAGGATGTACTAAAAAAATTTTTTTAGATCGAGGATGTACTAAAAAAATTTTTTTTAGGTCGAGGATGTACTAAAAAAATTTTTTTAGATCGAGGATGTACTAAAAAAATTTTTTTTAGGTCGAGGATGTACTAAAAAAATTTTTTTAGATCGAGGATGTACTAAAAAAATTTTTTTTAGATCGAGGATGTACTAAAAAAATTTTTTTAAATCGAGGATGTACTAAAAAAAATTTTTTTAGGTCGAGGATGTACTAAAAAAATTTTTTAGATCGAGGATGTACTAAAAAATTTTTTTTAAATCGAGGATGTACTAAAAAAATTTTTTTAGATCGAGGATGTACTAAAAAAATTTTTTTTAGGTCGAGGATGTACTAAAAAAATTTTTTGATGATCGAGGATGTACTAAAAAAATTTTTTTTAGGTCGAGGATGTACTAAAAAAATTTTTTTAGATCGAGGATGTACTAAAAAAATTTTTTTTTAAATCGAGGATGTACTAAAAAAATTTTTTTAGATCGAGGATGTACTAAAAAAATTTTTTTTAGATCGAGGATGTACTAAAAAATTTTTTTTAAATCGAGGATGTACTAAAAAAATATTTTTTCATATCAAGGATGTACTAAAAAAATTTTTTTAGATCGAGGATGTACTAAAAAAATTTTTTTAGATCGAGGATGTACTAAAAAAATTTTTTTTAAATCGAGGATGTACTAAAAAAATTTTTTTAGATCGAGGATGTACTAAAAAAATTTTTTTTAGGTCGAGGATGTACTAAAAAAATTTTTTTAGATCGAGGATGTACTAAAAAAATTTTTTTTAGGTCGAGGATGTACTAAAAAAATTTTTTTAGATCGAGGATGTACTAAAAAAATTTTTTTAGATCGAGGATGTACTAAAAAAATTTTTTTTAGATCGAGGATGTACTAAAAAAATTTTTTTAGATCGAGAATGTGCTAAAAAAATTTTTTTTAGATCGAGGATGTACTAAAAAATTTTTTTAAATCGAGGATGTACTAAAAAAAAATTTTTTCATATCAAGGATGTACTAAAAAAATTTTTTTTAGATCGAGGATGTACTAAAAAAATTTTTTTTAGATCGAGGATGTACTAAAAAAATTTTTTTAGATCGAGGATGTACTAAAAAAATTTTTTTTAGATCGAGATGTACTAAAAAATTTTTTTAGATCGAGGATGTACTAAAAAAATTTTTTTTTAAATCGAGGATGTACTAAAAAAATTTTTTTAGATCGAGGATGTACTAAAAAAATTTTTTTTAGGTCGAGGATGTACTAAAAAAAATTTTTTTAGATCGAGGATGTACTAAAAAAATTTTTTTTAATCGAGGATGTACTAAAAAAATTTTTTTTAGGTCGAGGATGTACTAAAAAAATTTTTTTAGATCGAGGATGTACTAAAAAAATTTTTTTAAAATCGAGGATGTACTAAAAAAATTTTTTTAGATCGAGGATGTACTAAAAAAATTTTTTTAAATCGAGGATGTACTAAAAAATTTTTTTTAAATCGAGGATGTACTAAAAAAATTTTTTTAGATCGAGGATGTACTAAAAAAATTTTTTTTAAATCGAGGATGTACTAAAAAAATTTTTTTAGATCGAGGATGTACTAAAAAAATTTTTTTTAGATCGAGGATGTACTAAAAAATTTTTTTTAAATCGAGGATGTACTAAAAAAAATTTTTTCATATCAAGGATGTACTAAAAAAATTTTTTTTAGATCGAGGATGTACTAAAAAAATTTTTTTAGATCGAGGATGTACTAAAAAAATTATTTTTAGATCGAGGATGTACTAAAAAAATTTTTTTTAAAATCGAGGATGTACTAAAAAAATTTTTTTAGATCGAGGATGTACTAAAAAAATTTTTTTAAATCGAGGATGTACTAAAAAAATTTTTTTAGATCGAGGATGTACTAAAAAAATTTTTTTTAGATCGAGGATGTACTAAAAAATTTTTTTTAAATCGAGGATGTACTAAAAAAAATTTTTTCATATCAAGGATGTACTAAAAAAATTTTTTTTAGATCGAGGATGTACTAAAAAAATTTTTTTAGATCGAGGATGTACTAAAAAAATTTTTTTTAGATCGAGGATGTACTAAAAAATTTTTTTTAAATCGAGGATGTACTAAAAAAAATTTTTTCATATCAAGGATGTACTAAAAAAATTTTTTTTAGATCGAGAATGTACTAAAAAAATTTTTTTAGATCGAGGATGTACTAAAAAAATTTTTTTTAGGTCGAGGATGTACTAAAAAAATTTTTTTAGATCGAGGATGTACTAAAAAAATTTTTTTTAGGTCGAGGATGTACTAAAAAAATTTTTTTAGATCGAGGATGTACTAAAAAAATTTTTTTTAGATCGAGGATGTACTAAAAAAATTTTTTTAAATCGAGGATGTACTAAAAAAATTTTTTTAGATCGAGGATGTACTAAAAAAATTTTTTTTAGGTCGAGGATGTACTAAAAAAATTTTTTTAGATCGAGGATGTACTAAAAAAATTTTTTTTAGGTCGAGGATGTACAAAAAAAATTTTTTAGATCGAGGATGTACTAAAAAAATTTTTTTTTAGATCGAGGATGTACTAAAAAAATTTTTTTAAATCGAGGATGTACTAAAAAAATTTTTTTTAAATCGAGGATGTACTAAAAAAATTTTTTTAGATCGAGGATGTACTAAAAAAATTTTTTTTAGATCGAGGATGTACTAAAAAAATTTTTTTAGATCGAGGATGTACTAAAAAATTTTTTTTTAAATCGAGGATGTACTAAAAAAATTTTTTTAGATCGAGGATGTACTAAAAAAATTTTTTTTTAGATCGAGGATGTACTAAAAAATTTTTTTAGATCGAGGATGTGCTAAAAAATTTTTTTTTGATCGAGGATGTACTAAAAAATTTTTTT
>NW_026525584.1:0-60890 GCF_943737925.1 Anopheles nili | reverse complement strand
AAAAAAATTTTTTTAGTACATCCTCGATTTAAAAAAAATTTTTTTTAGTACATCCTCGATCTAAAAAATTTTTTTTAGTACATCCTCGATTTAAAAAAAAAATTTTTTAGTACATCCTCGATCTAAAAAAAATTTTTTTAGTACATCCTCGATCTAAAAAAATTTTTTTAGTACATCCTCGATCTAAAAAAATTTTTTTAGTACATCCTCGATTTAAAAAAAATTTTTTTAGTACATCCTCGATCTAAAAAATTTTTTTTAGTACATCCTCGATTTAAAAAAAATTTTTTTAGTACATCCTCGATCTAAAAAAATTTTTTAGTACATCCTCGATCTAAAAAAATTTTTTTTAGTACATCCTCGATCTAAAAAAAATTTTTTTAGTACATCCTCGATCTAAAAAATTTTTTTTAGTACATCCTCGATTTAAAAAAAATTTTTTTAGTACATCCTCGATCTAAAAAAATTTTTTAGTACATCCTCGATCTAAAAAAATTTTTTTAGTACATCCTCGATCTAAAAAAAATTTTTTTTAGTACATCCTCGATCTAAAAAAATTTTTTTTAGTACATCCTCGATCTAAAAAAATTTTTTAGTACATCCTCGATCTAAAAAAAATTTTTTTAGTACATCTTCGATTTAAAAAAAATTTTTCTAGTACATCCTCGATCTAAAAAAATTTTTTTAGTACATCCTTGATCTGAAAAAATTTTTTTTAGTACATCCTCGATCAAAAAAAAATTTTTTTAGTACATCCTCGATCAAAAAAAAATTTTTTTAGTACATCCTCGATCTAAAAAAATTTTTTTAGTTCATCCTCGATTTAAAAAAAATTTTTTAGTACATCCTCGATCTAAAAAAAATTGTTTTTAGTACATCCTCGATTTAAAAAAAATTTTTATAGTACATCCTCGATTTAAAAAAAATTTTTCTAGTACATCCTCGATCTAAAAAAATTTTTTTAGTACATCCTCGATCTAAAAAAAATTTTTTGGTACATCCCTCGATCAAAAAAAAATTTTTTTTAGTACATCCTCGATCTAAAAAAATTTTTTTAGTACATCCTCGATTTAAAAAAAATTTTTTAGTACATCCTCGATCTAAAAAAAATTTTTTTAGTACATCCTCGATCTAAAAAAATTTTTTTAGTACATCTTCGATTTAAAAAAAAATTTTTTTAGTACATCCTCGATCTAAAAAAATTTTTTTAGTACATCCTCGTTCTAAAAAAAATTTTTTTAATACATCCTCGATCAAAAAAAAATTTTTTTAGTACATCCTCGATCTAAAAAAATTTTTTTAGTACATCCTCGATTTAAAAAAAAATTTTTAGTACATCCTCGATCTAAAAAAAATTTTTTTAGTACATCCTCGATCTCAAAAAATTTTTTTAGTACATCCTCGATTTAAAAAAAATTTTTTTAGTACATCCTCGATCTAAAAAAATTTTTTTAGTACATCCTCGATCTAAAAAAATTTTTTTAGTACATCCTCGATCTAAAAAAAATTTTTTTAGTACATCCTTGATATGAAAAAAAATTTTTTAGTACATCCTCGATCTAAAAAAATTTTTTTAGTACATCCTCGATCTAAAAAAAATTTTTTTAGTACATCCTCGATCTAAAAAAAATTTTTTTAGTACATCCTCGATCTAAAAAAATTTTTTTAGTACATCCTCGATCTAAAAAAATTTTTTAGTACATCCTCGATCTAAAAAAAATTTTTTTAGTACATCTTCGATTTAAAAAAAATTTTTCTAGTACATCCTCGATCTAAAAAAATTTTTTTAGTACATCCTCGATCTAAAAAAATTTTTTTAGTACATCCTCGATCAAAAAAAATTTTTTTAGTACATCCTCGATCAAAAAAAAATTTTTTTAGTACATCCTCGATCTAAAAAAATTTTTTTAGTACATCCTCGATTTAAAAAAAATTTTTTAGTACATCCTCGATCTAAAAAAATTGTTTTAGTACATCCTCGATTTAAAAAAAATTTTTTTAGTACATCCTCGATTTAAAAAAAATTTTTCTAGTACATCCTCGATCTAAAAAAATTTTTTTAGTACATCTCCGATCTAAAAAAAATTTTTTGGTACGTCCTCGATCAAAAAAAAATTTTTTTAGTACATCCTCGATCTAAAAAAATTTTTTTAGTACATCCTCGATTTAAAAAAAAATTTTTAGTACATCCTCGATCTAAAAAAAATTTTTTTAGTACATCCTCGATCTAAAAAAATTTTTTTAGTACATCCTCGATTTAAAAAAAATTTTTTTAGTACATCCTCGATCTAAAAAAATTTTTTTAGTACATCCTCGATCTAAAAAAATTTTTTTAATACATCCTCGATCAAAAAAAAATTTTTTTAGTACATCCTCGATCTAAAAAAATTTTTTTAGTACATCCTCGATTTAAAAAAAATTTTTTAGTACATCCTCGATCTAAAAAAAAATTTTTTAGTACATCCTCGATCTAAAAAAATTTTTTTAGTACATCCTCGATCTAAAAAAATTTTTTTAGTACATCCTCGATCTAAAAAAAATTTTTTTAATACATCCTCGATCAAAAAAAAATTTTTTTAGTACATCCTCGATCTAAAAAAATTTTTTTAGTACATCCTCGATTTAAAAAAAATTTTTTAGTACATCCTCGATCTAAAAAAAATTTTTTTAGTACATCCTCGATCTAAAAAAATTTTTTTAGTACATCCTCGATTTAAAAAAAATTTTTTTAGTACATCCTCGATCTAAAAAATTTTTTTAGTACATCCTCGATCTAAAAAAATTTTTTAGTACATCCTCGATCTAAAAAAAATTTTTTTAGTACATCCTCGATTTAAAAAAAATTTTTCTAGTACATCCTCGATCTAAAAAAATTTTTTTAGTACATCCTCGATCTAAAAAAATTTTTTTAGTACATCCTCGATCTAAAAAAAAATTTTTTAGTACATCCTTGATATGAAAAAAATTTTTTTAGTACATCCTCGATCTAAAAAAATTTTTTTAGTACATCCTCGATCTAAAAAAAATTTTTTTAGTACATCCTCGATCTAAAAAAAAATTTTTTAGTACATCCTCGATCTAAAAAAATTTTTTTAGTACATCCTCGATCTAAAAAAATTTTTTTAGTACATCCTCGATCTAAAAAAATTTTTTTAGTACATCCTCGATTTAAAAAAAATTTTTTTAGTACATCCTCGATCTAAAAAAATTTTTTTAGTACATCCTCGATCTAAAAAAAATTTTTTTAGTACATCCTCGATCTAAAAAAACTTTTTTAGTACATCCTCGATCTAAAAAAATTTTTTAGTACATCCTCGATCTAAAAAAAATTTTTTTAGTACATCCTCGATTTAAAAAAAATTTTTCTAGTACATCCTCGATCTAAAAAAAATTTTTTTAGTACATCCTCGATCTAAAAAAATTTTTTTAGTACATCCTCGATCTAAAAAAAATTTTTTTAGTACATCCTCGATCTAAAAAAATTTTTTTCGTACATCCTCGATTAAAAAAAAAATTTTTTAGTACATCCTCGATCTAAAAAAATTTTTTTAGTACATCCTCGATCTAAAAAAAATTTTTTTAGTACATCCTCGATCTAAAAAAATTTTTTTAGTACATCCTCGATTTAAAAAAAATTTTTTAGTACATCCTCGATCAAAAAAAAATTTTTTTAGTACATCCTCGATCTAAAAAAATTTTTTTAGTACATCCTTGATTTAAAAAAAATTTTTCTAGTACATCCTCGATCTAAAAAAAATTTTTTAGTACATCCTCGATCTAAAAAAATTTTTTTAGTACATCCTCGATCTAAAAAAAATTTTTTTAGTACATCCTCGATCTAAAAAAATTTTTTAGTACATCCTCGATTAAAAAAAAATTTTTTTAGTACATCCTCGATCTAAAAAAATTTTTTTAGTACATCCTCGATCTAAAAAAAATTTGTTTAGTACATCCTCGATCAAAAAAAATTTTTTTAGTACATCTTCCATCTAAAAAAAACTTTTTTTAGTACATCCTTGATATGAAAAAATTTTTTTTTAGTACATCCTCGATCAAAAAAAATTTTTTTAGTACATCCTCGATCTAAAAAAAATTTTTTTAGTACATCCTTGATATGAAAAAATTTTTTTTAGTACATCCTCGATCTAAAAAAATTTTTTTAGTACATCCTCGATCTAAAAAAATTTTTTTAGTACATCCTCGATCTAAAAAAATTTTTTTAGTACATCCTCGATCAAAAAAAATTTTTTTAGTACATCCTCGATCTAAAAAAAAAATTTTTTAGTACATCCTTGATATGAAAAAATTTTTTTTAGTACATCCTCGATCTAAAAAAATTTTTTTAGTACATCCTCGATCAAAAAAAATTTGTTTAGTACATCCTCGATCTAAAAAAATATTTTTAGTACATCCTCGTTCTAAAAAAAATTTTTTTAGTACATCCTCGATCAAAAAAAATTTTTTTAGTACATCCTCGATCTAAAAAAAATTTTTTAGTACATCCTTGATATGAAAAAATTTTATTAGTACATCCTCGATCTAAAAAAAATTTTTTTAGTACATCCTCGATCAAAAAAAATTTTTTTAGTACATCCTCGATCAAAAAAAATTTTTTTAGTACATCCTCGATCTAAAAAAAAATTTTTTAGTACATCCTTGATATGAAAAAATTTTTTTTAGTACATCCTCGATCTAAAAAAATTTTTTTAGTACATCCTCGATCTAAGAAAATTTTTTTAGTACATCATCGATCTAAAAAAAATTTTTTTAGTACATCCTTGATATGAAAAAAATTTTTTTAGTACATCCTCGATCAAAAAAAATATTTTTAGTACATCCTCGATCTAAAAAATTTTTTTTAGTACATCCTCGATCTAAAAAAATTTTTTTAGTACATCCTCGATCTAAAAAAAATTTTTTTAGTACATCCTCGATCAAAAAAAATTTTTTTAGTACATCCTCGATCTAAAAAAAATTTTTTTAGTACATCCTTGATATGAAAAAAATTTTTTTAGTACATCCTCGATCTAAAAAAATTTGTTTAGTACAACCTCGATCTAAAAAAATTTTTTTAGATCGAGGATGTACTAAATAAATGTGTCTAGATCGAGGATGTACTAAAAAAAATTTTTTCATATCAAGGATGTACTAAAAAAATTTTTTTTAGATCGAGGATGTACTAAAAAAATTTTTTTTGATCGAGGATGTACTAAAAAAATTTTTTTAGATCGAGGATGTACTAAAAAAAATTTTTTAGATCGAGGATGTACTAAAAAAAATTTTTTCATATCAAGGATGTGCTAAAAAATTTTTTTTAGATCGAGGATGTACTAAAAAAATTTTTTTTGATCGAGGATGTACTAAAAAAATTTTTTCATATCAAGGATGTACTAAAAAAATTTTTTTTAGATCGAGGATGTACTAAAAAAATTTTTTTTGATCGAGGATGTACTAAAAAAATTTTTTTAGATCTAGGATGTACTAAAAAAATTTTTTTAGATCGGAGATGTACTAAAAAAATTTTTTTTGATCTAGGATGTACTAAAAAAATTTTTTTCATATCAAGGATGTACTAAAAAAATTTGTTTTAGATCGAGGATGTACTAAAAAAATTTTTTTTGATCGAGGATGTACTAACAAATTTTTTTTAGATCGAGGATGTACTAAAAAAATTTTTTTTGATCGAGGATGTACTAAAAAAATTTTTTTAGATCGAGGATGTACTAAAAAAAATTTTTTCATATCAAGGATGTACTAAAAAATTTTTTTTTAGATCGAGGATGTACTAAAAAAAATTTTTTCATATCAAGGATGTACTAAAAAAATTTTTTTTAGATCGAGGATGTACTAAAAAAATTTTTTTTGATCGAGGATGTACTAAACAAATTTTTTTTAGATCGAGGAAGTACTTAAAAAATTTTTTTTGATCGAAGATGTACTAAAAAAATTTTTTTAGATCGAGGATGTACTACAAAAAATTTTTTCATATCAAGGATGTGCTAAAAAATTTTTTTTAGATCGAGGATGTACTAAAAAAATTTTTTTTGATCGAGGATGTACTAAAAAAATTTTTTCATATAAAGTATGTACTAAAAAAATTTTTTTTAGATCTAGGATGTACTAAAAAAATTTTTTTTGATCGAGGATGTACTAAAATAATTTTTTTTAGATCGAGGATGTACTAAAAAAATTTTTTTCATCTCAAGGATGTACTAAAAACATTTGTTTTAGATCGAGGATGTACTAAAAAAATTTTTTTTGATCGAGGATGTACTAAAAAAATTTTTTTTAGATCGAGGATGTACTAAAAAAATTTTTTTTGATCGAAGATGTACTAAAAAAATTTTTTTTAGATCGAGGATGTACTAAAAAAATTTTTTTCATATCAAGGATGTACTAAAAAAATTTTTTTTAGATCGAGGATGTACTAAAAAAATTTTTTTTGATCGAGGATGTACTAAAAAAATTTTTTTAGATCGAGGATGTACTAAACAAATTTTTTTTAGATCGAGGAAGTACTAAAAAAATTTTTTTTGATCGAAGATGTACTAAAAAAATTTTTTTAGATCGAGGATGTACTAAAAAAAATTTTTTCATATCAAGAATGTACTAAAAAATTTTTTTTAGATCGAGGATGTACTAAAAAAATTTTTTTTGATCGAGGATGTACTAACAAAATTTTTTTTAGATCGAGGATGTACTAAAAAAATTTTTTTTAGATCGAGGATGTACTAAAAAAATTTTTTTAGATCGAGGATGTACTAAACAAATATTTTTAGATCGAGGATGTACTAAAAAAATTTTTTTTGATCTAGGATGTACTAAAAAAATTTTTTTTAGATCGAGGATGTACTAAAAAAATTTTTTTAGATCGAGGATGTACTAAAAAAAATTTTTTCATATCAAGGATGTACTAAAAATTTTTTTTTAGATCGAGGATGTACTAAAAAAATTTTTTGATCGAGGATGTACTAAAAAAATTTTTTTCATATCAAGGATGTACTAAAAAAATTTTTTTTAGATCGAGGATGTACTAAAAAAATTTTTTTAGATCGAGGATGTACTAAAATAATTTTTTTTAGATCGAGGATGTACTAAAAAAATTTTTTTCATCTCAAGGATGTACTAAAAACATTTTTTTTGATCGAGGATGTACTAAAAAAATTTTTTTTGATCGAGGATGTACTAAAAAAATTTTTTTTAGATCGAGGATGTACTAAAAAAATTTTTTTTGATCGAACATGTACTAAAAAAATTTTTTTTAGATCGAGGATGTACTAAAAAATTTTTTTTCATATCAAGGATTTACTAAAAAAATTTTTTTTGATCGAGGATGTACTAAAAAAATTTTTTTTGATCGAGGATGTACTAAAAAAATTTTTTTAGATCGAGGATGTACTAAAAAAAAATTTTTCATATCAAGGATGTACTAAAAAATTTTTTTTTAGATCGAGGATGTACTAAAAAAATTTTTTCATATCAAGGATGTGCTAAAAAAATTTTTTTTAGATCGAGGATGTACTAAAAAAATTTTTTTTGATCGATGATGTACTAAAAAATTTTTTTTTAGATCGAGGATGTACTAAAAAAATTTTTTTCATATCTAGGATGTACTAAAAAAATTTTTTTTAGATCGAGGATGTACTGAAAAATTTTTTTTGATCGAGGATGTACTAAAAAATTTTTTTTAGATCGAGGATGTACTAAAAAAAATTTTTTCATATCACGGATGTACTAAAAAAATTTTTTTTAGATCGAGGATGTACTAAAAAAATTTTTTTTGATCGAGGATGTACTAAAAAAATTTTTTTCATATCAAGGATGTACTAAAAAAATTTTTTTTAGATCGAGGATGTACTAAAAAATTTTTTTTTGATCTAGGATGTACTAACAAAATTTTTTTTAGATCGAGGATGTACTAAAAAAATTTTTTTTGATCGAGGATGTACTAAAAAAATTTTTTTAGATCGAGGATGTACTAAAAAAAATTTTTTCATATCAAGGATGTACTAAAAAATTTTTTTTTAGATCGAGGATGTACTAAAAAAATTTTTTTTGATCGAGGATGTACTAAAAAATTTTTTTCATATCAAGGATGTACTAAAAAAATTTTTTTTAGATCGAGGATGTACTAAAAAAATTTTTTTTGATCGAGGATGTACTAAAAAAATTTTTTTCATATCAAGGATGTACTAAAAAAATTTTTTTTTAACGAGGATGTACTAAAAAAAATTTTTTAGATCGAGGATGTACTAAAAAAATTTTTTCATATCAAGGATGTACTAAAAAAATTTTTTCATATCAAGTATGTACTAAAAAAATTTTTTTTAGATCTAGGATGTACTAAAAAAATTTTTTTTGATCGAGGATGTACTAAAATAATTTTTTTTAGATCGAGGATGTACTAAAAAAATTTTTTTCATCTCAAGGATGTACTAAAAACATTTGTTTTAGATCGAGGATGTACTAAAAAAATTTTTTTTGATCGAACATGTACTAAAAAAATTTTTTTTAGATCGAGGATGTACTAAAAAATTTTTTTTCATATCAAGGATTTACTAAAAAAATTTTTTTTGATCGAGGATGTACTAAAAAAATTTTTTTTGATCGAGGATGTACTAAAAAAATTTTTTTAGATCGAGGATGTACTAAAAAAAAATTTTTCATATCAAGGATGTACTAAAAAATTTTTTTTTAGATCGAGGATGTACTAAAAAAATTTTTTCATATCAAGGATGTGCTAAAAAAATTTTTTTTAGATCGAGGATGTACTAAAAAAATTTTTTTTGATCGATGATGTACTAAAAAATTTTTTTTTAGATCGAGGATGTACTAAAAAAATTTTTTTCATATCTAGGATGTACTAAAAAAATTTTTTTTAGATCGAGGATGTACTGAAAAATTTTTTTTGATCGAGGATGTACTAAAAAATTTTTTTTAGATCGAGGATGTACTAAAAAAAATTTTTTCATATCACGGATGTACTAAAAAAATTTTTTTTAGATCGAGGATGTACTAAAAAAATTTTTTTTGATCGAGGATGTACTAAAAAAATTTTTTTCATATCAAGGATGTACTAAAAAAATTTTTTTTAGATCGAGGATGTACTAAAAAATTTTTTTTTGATCTAGGATGTACTAACAAAATTTTTTTTAGATCGAGGATGTACTAAAAAAATTTTTTTTGATCGAGGATGTACTAAAAAAATTTTTTTAGATCGAGGATGTACTAAAAAAAATTTTTTCATATCAAGGATGTACTAAAAAATTTTTTTTTAGAACGAGGATGTACTAAAAAAATTTTTTTTGATCGAGGATGTACTAAAAAATTTTTTTCATATCAAGGATGTACTAAAAAAATTTTTTTTAGATCGAGGATGTACTAAAAAAATTTTTTTTGATCGAGGATGTACTAAAAAAATTTTTTTCATATCAAGGATGTACTAAAAAAATTTTTTTTTAACGAGGATGTACTAAAAAAAATTTTTTAGATCGAGGATGTACTAAAAAAATTTTTTCATATCAAGGATGTACTAAAAAAATTTTTTCATATCAAGTATGTACTAAAAAAATTTTTTTTAGATCTAGGATGTACTAAAAAAATTTTTTTTGATCGAGGATGTACTAAAATAATTTTTTTTAGATCGAGGATGTACTAAAAAAATTTTTTTCATCTCAAGGATGTACTAAAAACATTTGTTTTAGATCGAGGATGTACTAAAAAAATTTTTTTTGATCGAGGATGTACTAAAAAAATTTTTTTTAGATCGAGGATGTACTAAAAAAATTTTTTTTGATCGAACATGTACTAAAAAAATTTTTTTTAGATCGAGGATGTACTAAAAAATTTTTTTTCATATCAAGGATTTACTAAAAAAATTTTTTTTGATCGAGGATGTACTAAAAAAATTTTTTTTGATCGAGGATGTACTAAAAAAATTTTTTAGATCGAGGATGTACTAAAAAAAAATTTTTCATATCAAGGATGTACTAAAAAATTTTTTTTTAGATCGAGGATGTACTAAAAAAATTTTTTCATATCAAGGATGTGCTAAAAAAATTTTTTTTAGATCGAGGATGTACTAAAAAAATTTTTTTTGATCGATGATGTACTAAAAAATTTTTTTTTAGATCGAGGATGTACTGAAAAAATTTTTTTAGATCGAGGATGTACTAAAAAAAATTTTTTAGATCGAGGATGTACTAAAAAAATTTTTTTTAGATCGAGGATGTACTAAAAAAATTTTTTTTAGATCGAGGATGTACTAAAAAAATTTTTTTTAAATCGAGGATGTACTAAAAAAATTTTTTTAGATCGAGGATGTACTAAAAAAATTTTTTTAAAAAGAGGATGTACTAAAAAAATTTTTTTTAAATCGAGGATGTACTAAAAAAATTTTTTTAGATCGAGGATGTACTAAAAAAATTTTTTTTTGATCGAGGATGTACTAAAAAATTTTTTTTAAATCGAGGATGTACTAAAAAAATTTTTTTAGATCGAGGATGTACTAAAAAAATTTGTTTTAGATCGAGGATGTACTAAAAAAATTTTTTTAGATCGAGGATGTACTAAAAAAATTTTTTTTTAATCGAGGATGTACTAAAAAAATTTTTTTAGATCGAGGATGTACTAAAAAAATTTTTTTAGATCGAGGATGTACTAAAAAAATTTTTTTTAAATCGAGGATGTACTAAAAAAATTTTTTTAGATCGAGGATGTACTAAAAAAATTTTTTTAGTACATCCTCGATCTAAAAAAATTTTTTTAGTACATCCTCGATCTAAAAAAATTTTTTTAGTACATCCTCGATCAAAAAAAAATTTTTTTAGTACATCCTCGATCTAAAAAAATTTTTTTAGTACATCCTCGATTTAAAAAAAATTTTTTTAGTACATCCTCGATCTAAAAAAATTTTTTTAGTACATCCTCGATCTAAAAAAATTTTTATAGTACATCCTCGATTAAAAAAAAATTTTTTTAGTACATCCTCGATCTAAAAAAATTTTTTTAGTACATCCTCGATCTAAAAAAAATTTTTTTAGTACATCCTCGATCTAAAAAAATTTTTTTAGTACATCCTCGATTTAAAAAAAATTTTTTAGTACATCCTCGATCAAAAAAAAATTTTTTTAGTACATCCTCGATCTAAAAAAATTTTTTTAGTACATCCTCGATTTAAAAAAAATTTTTTTAGTACATCCTCGTTTTAAAAAAATTTTTTTAGTACATCCTCGATCTAAAAAAATTTTTTTAGTACATCCTCGATTTAAAAAAAATTTTTTTAGTACATCCTCGATCTAAAAAAATTTTTTTAGTACATCCTCGATCTAAAAAAATTTTTTTAGTACATCCTCGATCTAAAAAAATTTTTTTAGTACATCCTCGATCTAAAAAAATTTTTTAGTACATCCTCGATCTAAAAAAAATTTTTTTAGTACATCCTCGATCTAAAAAAATTTTTTTAGTACATCCTCGATTTAAAAAAAATTTTTTAGTACATCCTCGATCAAAAAAAAATTTTTTTAGTACATCCTCGATCTAAAAAAATTTTTTTAGTACATCCTCGATTTAAAAAAAATTTTTTTAGTACATCCTCGATCTAAAAAAATTTTTTTAGTACATCCTCGAACTAAAAAAATTTTTTTAGTACATCCTCGATTTAAAAAAATTTTTTTTAGTACATCCTCGATCTAAAAAAAATTTTTTTAGTACATCCTCGATCTAAAAAAATTTTTTTAGGACATCCTCGATCTAAAAAAATTTTTTTAGTACATCCTCGATTTAAAAAAAATTTTTTTAGTACATCCTCGATCTAAAAAATTTTTTTTAGTACATCCTCGATCTAAAAAAAATTTTTTTAGTACATCCTCGATCTAAAAAAATTTTTTTAGTACATCCTCGATCTAAAAAAATTTTTTTAGTACATCCTCGATCTAAAAAAATTTTTTTAGTACATCCTCGATTTAAAAAAATTTTTTAGTACATCCTCGATCTAAAAAAAATTTTTTTAGTACATCTTCGATTTAAAAAAAAATTTTTCTAGTACATCCTCGATCTAAAAAAATTTTTTTAGTACATCCTCGATCTAAAAAAATTTTTTTAGTACATCCTCGATCTAAAAAAATTTTTTTTTAGTACATCCTCGATCAAAAAAAATTTTTTTAGTACATCCTCGATCTAAAACAATTTTTTTAGTACATCCTCGATCTAAAAAAAATTTTTTTAGTACATCCTTGATATGAAAAAAATTTTTTTAGTACATCCTCGATCTAAAAAAATTTTTTTAGTACATCCTCGATCTAAAAAAAATTTTTTTAGTACATCCTCGATCTAAAAAAAAATTTTTTATTACATCCTCGATCTAAAAAATTTTTTTAGTACATCCTCGACATGAAAAAAATTTTTTTAGTACATCCTCGATCAAAAAAAATTTTTTTAGCACATCCTCGATCTAAAAAAAATTTTTTTAGTACATCCTCGATCTAAAAAAATTTTTTAGTACATCCTCGATCTAAAAAAATTTTTTTAGTACATCCTTGATCTAAAAAAATTTTTTTAGTACATCCTCGATCTAAAAAAATTTTTTTAGTACATCCTCGATCTAAAAATAATTTTTTTAGTACATCCTCGATCTAAAAAAAAATTTTTTAGTACATCCTTGATATGAAAAAATTTTTTTTAGTACATCCTCGATTTAAAAAAAATTTTTTTAGTACATCCTCGATTTAAAAAAAAATTTTCTAGTACATCCTCGATCTAAAAAAATTTTTTTAGTACATCCTCGATCTAAAAAAAATTTTTTTAGTACATCCTTGATATGAAAAAATTTTTTTTAGTACATCCTCGATTTAAAAAAATTTTTTTTAGTACATCCTCGATCTAAAAAAATTTTTTTAGTACATCCTCGATCTAAAAAAAATTTTTTTAGTACATCCTCGATTTAAAAAAAAATTTTCTAGTACATCCTCGATTTAAAAAATTTTTTTTAGTACATCCTCGATCCAAAAAAAATTTTTTTAGTACATCCTCGATCAAAAAAAATTTTTTTAGTACATCCTCGATCTAAAAAAAATTTTTTTAGTACATCCTTGATATGAAAATTTTTTTTTTAGTACATCCTCGATCTAAAAAAATTTTTTTAGTACATCCTCGATCAAAAAAAAATTTTTTAGTACATCCTCGATCTAAAAAAAATTTTTTAGTACATCCTCGATCTAAAAAAAATTTTTTTAGTACATCCTCGATCTAAAAAAAATTTTTTTAGTACATCCTCGATATAAAAAAATTTTTTTAGTACATCCTCGATATAAAAAAAATTTTTTAGTACACCGTCGATCAAAAAAAAATTTTTTTATTACATCCTCGATTTAAAAAAAATTTTTTTAGTACATCCTCGATCTAAAAAAAATTTTTTTAGTACATCCTTGATATGAAAAATTTTTTTTTAGTACATCCTCGATCTAAAAAATTTTTTTAGTACATCCTCGATCAAAAAAAAATTTTTTAGTACAGCCTCGATCTAAAAAAAATTTTTTAGTACATCCTCGATCTAAAAAAAATTTTTTTAGTACATCCTCGATCTAAAAAAAATTTTTTTAGTACATCCTCGATATAAAAAAAATTTTTGTAGTACATCCTCGATTTAAAAATATTTTTTTAGTACATCCTCGATCTAAAAAAAATTTTTTTAGTACATCCTTGATATGAAAAAATTTTTTAGTACATCCTCGATCTAAAAAAAATTTTTTTAGTACATCCTTGATATGAAAAAAATTTTTTTAGTACATCCTCGATCTAAAAAAATTTTTTTAGTACATCCTCGATCTAAAAAAAATTTTTTTAGTACATCCTCGATCTAAAAAATTTTTTTTAGTACATCCTCGATCCAAAAAAAATTTTTTTAGTACATCCTCGATCAAAAAAAATTTTTTTAGTACATCCTCGATCTAAAAAAAATTGCTTTAGTACATCTTTGATATGAAAAAATTTTTTTAGTACATCCTTGAGATGAAAAAAATTTGTTTAGTACATCCTCGATCTAAAAAAATTTTTTTAGTACATCCTCGATCTAAAAAAATTTTTTTAGTACATCCTCGATCTAAAAAAATTTTTTTAGTACATCTTCGATCTAAAAAAAATTGTTTTAGTACATCCTCGATCTAAAAACATTTTTATAGTACATCCTCGATCTAAAAAAAATTTTTTTAGTACATCCTCGATCTAAAAAAAATTTTTTTAGTACATCCTTGATATGAAAAAAATTTTTTTAGTACATCCTCGATCTAAAAAAATTTTTTTAGTACATCCTCGATCTAAAAAAATTTTTTTAGTACATCCTCGATCTAAAAAAAATTTTTTAGTACATCCTCGATCTAAAAAAATTTTTTTAGTACATCCTCGATCTAAAAAAAATTTTTTTAGTACATCCTTGATATGAAAAAAATTTTTTTAGTACATCCTCGATCTAAAAAAATTTTTTTAGTACATCCTCGATCTAAAAAAATTTTTTTAGTACATCCTCGATCTAAAAAAAATTTTTTAGTACATCCTCGATCTAAAAAAATTTTTCTAGTACATCCTCGATCTAAAAAAAATTTTTTTAGTACATCCTTGATATGAAAAAATTTTTTTAATACATCCTCGATCTAAAAAAAATTTTTTTAGTACATCCTCGATCTAAAAAAAATTTTTTTAGTACATCCTAGATCAAAAAAAATTTTTTAGTACATCCTCGATCTAAAAAAAATTTTTTTAGTACATCCTTGATATGAAAAATTTTTTTTTAGTACATCCTCGATCTAAAAAAATTTTTTTAGTACATCCTCGATCAAAAAAAAATTTTTTAGTACATCCTCGATCTAAAAAAAATTTTTTAGTACATCCTCGATCTAAAAAAAATTTTTTTAGTACATCCTCGATCTAAAAAAAATTTTTTTAGTACATCCTCGATATAAAAAAAATTTTTTTAGTACATCCTCGATATAAAAAAAATTTTTTAGTACACCGTCGATCAAAAAAAAAATTTTTTATTACATCCTCGATTTAAAAAAAATTTTTTTAGTACATCCTCGATCTAAAAAAAATTTTTTTAGTACATCCTCGATATAAAAAAATTTTGTAGTACATCCTCGATATAAAAAAAATTTTTGTAGTACATCCTCGATTTAAAAATATTTTTTTAGTACATCCTTGATATGAAAAAATTTTTTTTAGTACATCCTCGATCTAAAAAAATTTTTTTAGTACATCCTCGATCAAAAAAAAGTTTTTTAGTACATCCTCGATCAAAAAAAATTTTTTTAGTACATCCTCGATCAAAAAAAATTTTTTTAGTACATCCTTGATATGAAAAAATTTTTTTAGTACATCCTCGATCAAAAAAAATTTTTTTGGTACATCCTCGATGTAAAAAAAATTTTTTTAGTACATTCTTGATATGAAAAAAAATTTTTTAGTACATCCTCGATCTAAAAAAATTTTTTTAGTACATCCTCGATCTAAAAAAAATTTTTTTAATACATCCTTGATGTGAAAAATTTTTTTTTAGTACATCCTCGATCTAAAAAAATTTTTTTAGTACATCCTCGATCTAAAAAAATTTTTTAGTCCATCCTCGATCTAAAAAAAATTTTTTTAGTCCATCCTCGATCTAAAAAAAATATTTTTAGTACATAATCGATCAAAAAAAATTTTTTTAGTACATCCTCGATCTAAAAAAAATTTTTTTAGTACATCCTTGATATGAAAAAAATTTTTTTAGTACATCCTCGATCTAAAAAAAATTTTTTTAGTACATCCTTGATATGAAAAAAATTTTTTTAGTACATCCTTGATATGAAAAAAATTTGTTTAGTACATCCTCGATCTAAAAAAAATTTTTTTAGTACATCCTTGATATGAAAAAAATTTGTTTAGTACATCCTCGATCAAAAAAAATTTTTTTAGTACATCCTCGATCTAATAAAAATTTTATAGTACATCCTTGATATGAAAAAATTTTTTTTAGTACATCCTCGATCTAAAAAAATTTTTTTAGTACATCCTCGATCTAATAAAAATTTTTTTAGTACATCCTAGATCAAAAAAAATTTTTTTAGTACATCCTCGATCTAAAAAAAATATTTTTAGTACATCCTTGATATGAAAAAAATTTTTTTAGTACATCCTTGATATGAAAAAAATTTGTTTGGTACATCCTCGATCTAAAAAAAATTTTTTTAGTACATCCTTGATATGAAAAAAATTTGTTTAGTACATCCTCGATCAAAAAAAATTTTTTTAGTACATCCTCGATCTAATAAAAATTTTATAGTACATCCTTGATATGAAAAAATTTTTTTTAGTACATCCTCGATCTAAAAAAATTTTTTTAGTACATCCTCGATCAAAAAAAATTTTTTTAGTACATCCTCGATCTAAAAAAAAATTTTTTTAGTACATCCTTGATATGAAAAATTTTTTTTTAGTACATCCTCGATTTAAAAAAAAATTTTTTAGTACATCCTCGATTTAAAAAAAAATTTTTTAGTACATCCTTGATATGAAAAAAAATTTTTTAGTACATCCTCGATTTAAAAAAAAATTTTTTAGTACATCCTTGATATGAAAAAAAATTTTTTAGTACATCCTCGATCTAAAAAAAATTTTTTTAGTACATCCTCGATCTAAAAAAAATTTTTTTAGTACATCCTCGATCGAAAAAAAATTTTTTTAGTACATCCTCGATCTAAAAAAAATTTTTTTAGTACATCCTTGATATGAAAAATATTTTTTTAGTACATCCTCGATCAAAAAAAATTTTTTTAGTACATCCTCGATCTAAAAAAAAATTTTTTAGTACATCCTCGATCTAAAAAAATTTTTTTTGTACATCCTCGATTTAAAAAAAATTTTTTTAGTACATCCTCGATCTAAAAAATTTTTTTTAGTACATCCTCGATTTTAAAAAAAAATTTTTAGTACATCCTCGATCTAAAAAAAATTTTTTTAGTACATCCTCGATCTAAAAAAATTTTTTTAGTACATCCTCGATCTAAAAAAATTTTTTTAGTACATCCTCGATTTAAAAAAAATTTTTTTAGTACATCCTCGATCTAAAAAATTTTTTTTAGTACATCCTCGATTTAAAAAAAATTTTTTTAGTACATCCTCGATCTAAAAAAATTTTTTAGTACATCCTCGATCTAAAAAAATTTTTTTAGTACATCCTCGATCTAAAAAAAATTTTTTTAGTACATCCTCGATCTAAAAAATTTTTTTTAGTACATCCTCGATTTAAAAAAAATTTTTTTAGTACATCCTCGATCTAAAAAAATTTTTTAGTACATCCTCGATCTAAAAAAATTTTTTTAGTACATCCTCGATCTAAAAAAAATTTTTTTAGTACATCCTCGATCTAAAAAAATTTTTTAGTACATCCTCGATATGAAAAATTTTTTTTTAGTACATCCTCGATCTAAAAAAAATTTTTTTAGTACATCTTCGATTTAAAAAAAATTTTTCTAGTACATCCTCGATCTAAAAAAATTTTTTTAGTACATCCTTGATCTGAAAAAATTTTTTTTAGTACATCCTCGATCAAAAAAAAATTTTTTTAGTACATCCTCGATCAAAAAAAAATTTTTTTAGTACATCCTCGATCTAAAAAAATTTTTTTAGTACATCCTCGATTTAAAAAAAATTTTTTAGTACATCCTCGATCTAAAAAAATTGTTTTAGTACATCCTCGATTTAAAAAAAATTTTTATAGTACATCCTCGATTTAAAAAAAATTTTTCTAGTACATCCTCGATCTAAAAAAATTTTTTTAGTACATCCTCGATCTAAAAAAAATTTTTTGGTACATCCTCGATCAAAAAAAAATTTTTTTAGTACATCCTCGATCTAAAAAAATTTTTTTAGTACATCCTCGATTTAAAAAAAATTTTTTAGTACATCCTCGATCTAAAAAAAATTTTTTTAGTACATCCTCGATCTAAAAAAATTTTTTTAGTACATCTTCGATTTAAAAAAAATTTTTTTAGTACATCCTCGATCTAAAAAAATTTTTTTAGTACATCCTCGTTCTAAAAAAAATTTTTTTAGTACATCCTCGATTTAAAAAAAAATTTTTAGTACATCCTCGATCTAAAAAAAATTTTTTTAGTACATCCTCGATCTAAAAAAATTTTTTTAGTACATCCTCGATTTAAAAAAAATTTTTTTAGTACATCCTCGATCTAAAAAAATTTTTTTAGTACATCCTCGATCTAAAAAAATTTTATTAATACATCCTCGATCAAAAAAAAATTTTTTTAGTACATCCTCGATCTAAAAAAATTTTTTTAGTACATCCTCGATTTAAAAAAAAATTTTTAGTACATCCTCGATCTAAAAAAAATTTTTTTAATACATCCTCGATCAAAAAAAAATTTTTTTAGTACATCCTCGATCTAAAAAAATTTTTTTAGTACATCCTCGATCTAAAAAAATTTTTTTAATACATCCTCGATCAAAAAAAAATTTTTTTAGTACATCCTCGTTCTAAAAAAAATTTTTTTAGTACATCCTCGATTTAAAAAAAAATTTTTAGTACATCCTCGATCTAAAAAAAATTTTTTTAGTACATCCTCGATCTAAAAAAATTTTTTTAGTACATCTTCGATTTAAAAAAAATTTTTTTAGTACATCCTCGATCAAAAAAAAATTTTTTTAGTACATCCTCGATCTAAAAAAATTTTTTTAGTACATCCTCGATTTAAAAAAAAATTTTTAGTACATCCTCGATCTAAAAAAAATTTTTTTAGTACATCCTCGATCTCAAAAAATTTTTTTAGTACATCCTCGATTTAAAAAAAATTTTTTTAGTACATCCTCGATCTAAAAAAATTTTTTTTGTACATCCTCGATCTAAAAAAATTTTTTAGTACATCCTCGATCTAAAAAAAATTTTTTTAGTACATCTTCGATTTAAAAAAAATTTTTCTAGTACATCCTCGATCTAAAAAAATTTTTTTAGTACATCCTCGATCTAAAAAAATTTTTTTAGTACATCCTCGATCAAAAAAAATTTTTTTAGTACATCCTCGATCAAAAAAAAATTTTTTTAGTACATCCTCGATCTAAAAAAATTTTTTTAGTACATCCTCGATCTAAAAAAATTGTTTTAGTACATCCTCGATTTAAAAAAAAATTTTTTTAGTACATCCTCGATTTAAAAAAAATTTTTCTAGTACATCCTCGATCTAAAAAAATTTTTTTAGTACATCCTCGATCTAAAAAAAATTTTTTGGTACGTCCTCGATCAAAAAAAAATTTTTTTAGTACATCCTCGATCTAAAAAAATTTTTTTAGTACATCCTCGATTTAAAAAAAATTTTTTAGTACATCCTCGATCTAAAAAAAATTTTTTTAGTACATCCTCGATCTAAAAAAATTTTTTTAGTACATCCTCGATTTAAAAAAAATTTTTTTAGTACATCCTCGATCTAAAAAAATTTTTTTAGTACATCCTCGATCTAAAAAAATTTTTTTAATACATCCTCGATCAAAAAAAAATTTTTTTAGTACATCCTCGATCTAAAAAAATTTTTTTAGTACATCCTCGATTTAAAAAAAAATTTTTAGTACATCCTCGATCTAAAAAAAATTTTTTTAGTACATCCTCGATCTAAAAAAATTTTTTTAGTACATCCTCGATTTAAAAAAAATTTTTTTAGTACATCCTCGATCTAAAAAAATTTTTTTAATACATCCTCGATCAAAAAAAAATTTTTTTAGTACATCCTCGATCTAAAAAAATTTTTTTAGTACATCCTCGATCTAAAAAAATTTTTTTAGTACATCCTCGATTTAAAAAAAAATTTTTTTAGTACATCCTCGATCTAAAAAAATTTTTTTAGTACATCCTCGATCTAAAAAAAATTTTTTTAATACATCCTCGATCAAAAAAAAATTTTTTTAGTACATCCTCGATCTAAAAAAATTTTTTTAGTACATCCTCGATTTAAAAAAAATTTTTTAGTACATCCTTGATATGAAAAAATTTTTTTTAGTACATCCTCGATCTAAAAAAATTTTTTTAGTACATCCTCGATAAAAAAAAATTTTTTTAGTACATCCTCGATCTAAAAAAAATTTTTTAGTACATCCTTGATATGAAAAAATTTTTTTAGTACATCCTCGATCTAAAAAAAATTTTTTTAGTACATCCTCGATCAAAAAAAATTTTTTTAGTACATCCTCGATCAAAAAAAATTTTTTTAGTACATCCTCGATCTAAAAAAAAATTTTTTAGTACATCCTTGATATGAAAAAAATTTTTTTAGTACATCCTCGATCTAAAAAAATTTTTTTAGTACATCCTCGATCTAAAAAAAATTTTTTTAGTACATCCTAGATCAAAAAAAATTTTTTTAGTACATCCTCGATCTAAAAAAAAATTTTTTAGTACATCCTTGATATGAAAAAATTTTTTTTAGTACATCCTCGATCAAAAAAAATTTTTTTAGTACATCCTCGATCTAAAAAAAATTTTTTTAGTACATCCTTGATATGAAAAAATTTTTTTAGTACATCCTTGATCTAAAAAAATTTTTTTAGTACATCCTCGATCAAAAAAAAATTTTTTAGTACATCCTCGATCAAAAAAAATTTTTTTAGTACATCCTCGATTTAAAAAAAAATTTTTAGTACATCCTCGATCTAAAAAAAATTTTTTTAGTACATCCTCGATCTAAAAAAATTTTTTTAGTACATCCTCGATTTAAAAAAAATTTTTTTAGTACATCCTCGATCAAAAAAAATTTTTTTAGTACATCCTCGATCAAAAAAAAATTTTTTTAGTACATCCTCGATCTAAAAAAATTTTTTTAGTACATCCTCGATCTAAAAAAATTGTTTTAGTACATCCTCGATTTAAAAAAAAATTTTTTTAGTACATCCTCGATTTAAAAAAAATTTTTCTAGTACATCCTCGATCTAAAAAAATTTTTTTAGTACATCCTCGATCTAAAAAAAATTTTTTGGTACGTCCTCGATCAAAAAAAAATTTTTTTAGTACATCCTCGATCTAAAAAAATTTTTTTAGTACATCCTCGATTTAAAAAAAATTTTTTAGTACATCCTCGATCTAAAAAAAAATTTTTTAGTACATCCTCGATCTAAAAAAATTTTTTTAGTACATCCTCGATTTAAAAAAAATTTTTTTAGTACATCCTCGATCTAAAAAAATTTTTTTAGTACATCCTCGATCAAAAAAAATTTTTTTAATACATCCTCGATCAAAAAAAAATTTTTTTAGTACATCCTCGATCTAAAAAAATTTTTTTAGTACATCCTCGATTTAAAAAAAAATTTTTAGTACATCCTCGATCTAAAAAAAATTTTTTTAGTACATCCTCGATCTAAAAAAATTTTTTTAGTACATCCTCGATTTAAAAAAAATTTTTTTAGTACATCCTCGATCTAAAAAAATTTTTTTAATACATCCTCGATCAAAAAAATTTTTTTAGTACATCCTCGATCTAAAAAAATTTTTTTAGTACATCCTCGATCTAAAAAAATTTTTTTAGTACATCCTCGATCTAAAAAAATTTTTTTAGTACATCCTCGATCTAAAAAAATTTTTTTAGTACATCCTCGATCTAAAAAAAATTTTTTTAATACATCCTCGATCAAAAAAAAATTTTTTTAGTACATCCTCGATCTAAAAAAATTTTTTTAGTACATCCTCGATTTAAAAAAAATTTTTTAGTACATCCTTGATATGAAAAAATTTTTTTTAGTACATCCTCGATCTAAAAAAATTTTTTTAGTACATCCTCGATAAAAAAAAATTTTTTTAGTACATCCTCGATCTAAAAAAAATTTTTTAGTACATCCTTGATATGAAAAAATTTTTTTAGTACATCCTCGATCTAAAAAAAATTTTTTTAGTACATCCTCGATCAAAAAAAATTTTTTTAGTACATCCTCGATCAAAAAAAATTTTTTTAGTACATCCTCGATCTAAAAAAAAATTTTTTAGTACATCCTTGATATGAAAAAAATTTTTTTAGTACATCCTCGATCTAAAAAAATTTTTTTAGTACATCCTCGATCTAAAAAAAATTTTTTTAGTACATCCTAGATCAAAAAAAATTTTTTTAGTACATCCTCGATCTAAAAAAAAATTTTTTAGTATATCCTTGATATGAAAAAATTTTTTTTAGTACAACCTCGATCAAAAAAAATTTTTTTAGTACATCCTCGATCTAAAAAAAATTTTTTTAGTACATCCTTGATATGAAAAAATTTTTTTAGTACATCCTTGATCTAAAAAAATTTTTTTAGTACATCCTCGATCAAAAAAAAATTTTTTAGTACATCCTCGATCAAAAAAAATTTTTTTAGTACATCCTCGATTTAAAAAAAAATTTTTAGTACATCCTCGATCTAAAAAAAATTTTTTTAGTACATCCTCGATCTAAAAAAATTTTTTTAGTACATCCTCGATTTAAAAAAAATTTTTTTAGTACATCCTCGATCTAAAAAAATTTTTTTAATACATCCTCGATCAAAAAAAAATTTTTTTAGTACATCCTCGATCTAAAAAAATTTTTTTAGTACATCCTCGATCTAAAAAAATTTTTTTAGTACATCCTCGATTTAAAAAAAAATTTTTTTAGTACATCCTCGATCTAAGAAAATTTTTTTAGTACATCATCGATCTAAAAAAAATTTTTTTAGTACATCCTCGATCAAAAAAAATTTTTTTAGTACATCCTCGATCTAAAAAAAATTTTTTTAGTACATCCTTGATATGAAAAAAATTTTTTTAGTACATCCTCGATCAAAAAAAATTTTTTTAGTACATCCTCGATCAAAAAAAATTTTTTTAGTACATCCTCGATCTAAAAAAAATTTTTTTAGTACATCCTTGATATGAAAAAAATTTTTTTAGTACATCCTCGTTCTAAAAAAAATTTTTTTAGTACATCCTCGATAAAAAAAAATTTTTTTAGTACATCCTCGATCTAAAAAAAATTTTTTAGTACATCCTTGATATGAAAAAATTTTTTTAGTACATCCTCGATCTAAAAAAAATTTTTTTAGTACATCCTCGATCAAAAAAAATTTTTTTAGTACATCCTCGATCAAAAAAAATTTTTTTAGTACATCCTCGATCTAAAAAAAAATTTTTTAGTACATCCTTGATATGAAAAAAATTTTTTTAGTACATCCTCGATCTAAAAAAATTTTTTTAGTACATCCTCGATCTAAAAAAAATTTTTTTAGTACATCCTAGATCAAAAAAAATTTTTTTAGTACATCCTCGATCTAAAAAAAAATTTTTTAGTACATCCTTGATATGAAAAAATTTTTTTTAGTACATCCTCGATCAAAAAAAATTTTTTTAGTACATCCTCGATCTAAAAAAAATTTTTTTAGTACATCCTTGATATGAAAAAATTTTTTTAGTACATCCTTGATCTAAAAAAATTTTTTTAGTACATCCTCGATCAAAAAAAAATTTTTTAGTACATCCTCGATCTAAAAAAAATTTTTTTAGTACATCCTTGATATGAAAAAATTTTTTTTAGTACATCCTCGATCTAAAAAATTTTTTTAGTACATCCTCGATCAAAAAAAATTTTTTTAGTACATCCTCGATCTAAAAAAAATTTTTTTAGTACATCCTTGATATGAAAAAAATTTTTTTAGTACATCCTCGATCAAAAAAAATTTTTTTAGTACATCCTCGATCTAAAAACATTTTTTTAGTACATCCTCGATCTAAAAAAATTTTTTTAGTACATCCTCGATCAAAAAAAATTTTTTTAGTACATCCTCGATCTAAAAAAAAAATTTTTTAGTACATCCTTGATATGAAAAAATTTTTTTAGTACATCCTCGATTTAAAAAAAATTTTTTTAGTACATCCTCGATCTAAAAAAATTTTTTTAGTACATCCTCGATCTAAAAAAAATTTTTTAATACATCCTCGATCAAAAAAAAATTTTTTTAGTACATCCTCGATCTAAAAAAATTTTTTTAGTACATCCTCGATCTAAAAAAATTTTTTTAGTACATCCTCGATCAAAAAAAATTTGTTTCGACATCCTCGATCTAAAAAAATTTTTTTAGTACATCCTCGATCTAAAAAAAATTTTTTTAGTACATCCTCGATCAAAAAAAATTTTTTTAGTACATCCTCGATCTAAAAAAAATTTTTTTAGTACATCCTTGATATGAAAAAAATTTTTTTAGTACATCCTCGATCAAAAAAAATTTTTTAAGTACATCCTCGATCTAAAAAAAATTTTTTTAGTACATCCTTGATATGAAAAATTTTTTTTAGTACATCCTCGATCAAAAAAAATTTTTTTAGTACATCCTCGATCTAAAAAAAATTTTTTTAGTACATCCTTGATATGAAAAAAATTTTTTTAGTACATCCTCGATCTAAAAAAAATTTTTTTAGTACATCCTAGATCAAAAAAAATTTTTTTAGTACATCCTCGATCTAAAAAAAATTTTTTTAGTACATCCTCGATCTAAAAAAAATTTGTTTAGTACATCCTCGATCAAAAAAAATTTTTTTAGTACATCTTCCATCTAAAAAAAACTTTTTTTAGTACATCCTTGATATGAAAAAATTTTTTTTTAGTACATCCTCGATCAAAAAAAATTTTTTTAGTACATCCTCGATCTAAAAAAAATTTTTTTAGTACATCCTTGATATGAAAAATTTTTTTTAGTACATCCTCGATCTAAAAAAATTTTTTTAGTACATCCTCGATCAAAAAAAATTTTTTTAGTACTTCCTCGATCTAAAAAAAAATTGTTTTTACATCCTTGATATGAAAAAAAATTTTTTAGTACATCCTCGATCTAAAAAAATTTTTTTAGTACATCCTCGATCTAAAAAAATTTTTTTAGTACATCCTCGATCTAAAAAAATTTTTTTAGTACATCCTCGATCAAAAAAAATTTTTTTAGTACATCCTCGATCTAAAAAAAAAATTTTTTAGTACATCCTTGATATGAAAAAATTTTTTTTAGTACATCCTCGATCTAAAAAAATTTTTTTAGTACTTCCTCGATCAAAAAAAATTTGTTTAGTACATCCTCGATCTAAAAAAATATTTTTAGTACATCCTCGTTCTAAAAAAAATTTTTTTAGTACATCCTCGATCAAAAAAAATTTTTTTAGTACATCCTCGATCTAAAAAAAATTTTTTAGTACATCCTTGATATGAAAAAATTTGTTTAGTACATCCTCGATCTAAAAAAAATTTTTTTAGTACATCCTCGATCAAAAAAAATTTTTTTAGTACATCCTCGATCAAAAAAAATTTTTTAGTACATCCTCGATCTAAAAAAAAATTTTTTAGTACATCCTTGATATGAAAAAATTTTTTTTAGTACATCCTCGATCTAAAAAAATTTTTTTAGTACATCCTCGATCTAAGAAAATTTTTTTAGTACATCATCGATCTAAAAAAAATTTTTTTAGTACATCCTCGATCTAAAAAAAATTTTTTTAGTACATCCTCGATCAAAAAAAATTTTTTTAGTACATCCTCGATCAAAAAAAATATTTTTAGTACATCCTCGATCTAAAAAATTTTTTTTAGTACATCCTCGATCTAAAAAAATTTTTTTAGTACATCCTCGATCTAAAAAAAATTTTTTTAGTACATCCTCGATCAAAAAAAATTTTTTTAGTACATCCTCGATCTAAAAAAAATTTTTTTAGTACATCCTTGATATGAAAAAAATTTTTTTAGTACATCCTCGATCAAAAAAAATTTTTTTAGTACATCCTCGATCAAAAAAAATTTTTTTAGTACATCCTCGATCTAAAAAAAATTTTTTTAGTACATCCTTGATATGAAAAAAATTTTTTTAGTACATCCTCGATCAAAAAAAATTTTTTTAGTACATCCTTGATCTAAAAAAAATTTTTTTAGTACATCCTTGATATGAAAAAATTTGTTTTAGTACATCCTCGATCAAAAAAAAATTTTTTTAGTACATCCTCGATCTAAAAAAAATTTTTTTAGTACATCCTTGATATGAAAAAAATTTTTTTAGTACATCCTCGATCAAAAAAAATTTTTTTAGTACATCCTCGATCAAAAAAAATTTTTTAGTACATCCTCGATCTAAAAAAAAATTTTTTAGTACATCCTTGATATGAAAAAATTTTTTTTAGTACATCCTCGATCTAAAAAAATTTTTTTAGTACATCCTCGATCTAAAAAAAATTTTTTTAGTACATCCTAGATCAAAAAAAATTTTTTTTAGTACATCCTCGATCTAAAAAAAATTTTTTTAGTACATCCTTGATATGAAAAAATTTTTTTTAGTACATCCTCGATCTAAAAAAATTTTTTTAGTACATCCTCGATCAAAAAAAATTTTTTTAGTACATCCTCGATCTAAAAAAAATTTTTTTAGTACATCCTTGATATGAAAAAATTTTTTTTAGTACATCCTCGATCTAAAAAAAAATTTTATAGTACATCCTTGATATGAAAAAATTTTTTTTAGTACATCCTCGATCTAAAAAAATTTTTTTAGTACATCCTCGATCAAAAAAAATTTTTTTAGTACATCCTCGATCTAAAAAAAAATTTTTTAGTACATCCTTGATATGAAAAAAATTTTTTTAGTTAATCCTCGATCTAAAAAATTTTTTTAGTACATCCTTGATATGAAAAAAATTTTTTTAGTACATCCTCGATCTAAAAAAAATTTTTTTAGTACATCCTTGATATGAAAAAAATTTTTTTAGTACATCCTCGATCAAAAAAATTTTTTTTAGTACATCATCGATCAAAAAAAATTTTTCTAGTACATCCTCGCTCTAAAAAAAATTTTTTTAGTACATCCTTGATATGAAAAAAATTTTTTTAGTACATCCTCGATCAAAAAAAATTTTTTTAGTACATCCTCGATCTAAAAAAAATTTTTTAGTACATCCTTGATATGAAAAAATTTTTTTTAGTACATCCTCGATCTAGAAAAATTTTTTTAGTACATCCTCGATCAAAAAAAAATATTTTTAGTACATCCTCGATCTAAAAAAATTTGTTTAGTACATCCTGGATATGAAAAAATTTTTTTTAGTACATCCTCGATCTAAAAAAATTTTTTTAGTACATCCTCGATCAAAAAAAATTTTTTTAGTACATCCTTGATATGAAAAATTTTTTTTTAGTACATCCTCGATCTAAAAAAATTTTTTTAGTACATCCTCGATCAAAAAAAATTTTTTTACTACATCCTCGATCTAAAAAAAATTTTTTTAGTACATCCTTGATATGAAAAAAATTTTTTTAGTACATCCTCGATCTAAAAAAAATTTTTTTAGTACATCCTCGATCAAAAAAAATTTTTTAGTACATCCTCGATCTAAAAAAAATTTTTTTAGTACATCCTCGATCAAAAAAAATTTTTTTAGTACATCCTCGATCAAAAAAAATTTTTTAGTACATCCTCGATCTAAAAAAAAATTTTTTAGTACATCCTTGATATGAAAAAATTTTTTTTAGTACATCCTCGATCTAAAAAAATTTTTTTAGTACATCCTCGATCTAAAAAAAATTTTTTTAGTACATCCTCGATCAAAAAAAATTTTTTTACTACATCCTCGATCTAAAAAAAATTTTTTTAGTACATCCTTGATATGAAAAAAATTTTTTTAGTACATCCTCGATCTAAAAAAAATTTTTTTAGTACATCCTCGATCAAAAAAAATTTTTTAGTACATCCTCAATCTAAAAAAAATTTTTTTAGTACATCCTCGATCAAAAAAAATTTTTTTAGTACATCCTCGATCAAAAAAAATTTTTTAGTACATCCTCGATCTAAAAAAAAATTTTTTAGTACATCCTTGATATGAAAAAATTTTTTTTAGTACATCCTCGATCTAAAAAAATTTTTTTAGTACATCCTCGATCTAAAAAAAATTTTTTTAGTACATCCTAGATCAAAAAAAATTTTTTTTAGTACATCCTCGATCTAAAAAAAATTTTTTTAGTACATCCTTGATATGAAAAAATTTTTTTTAGTACATCCTCGATCTAAAAAAATTTTTTTAGTACATCCTCGATCAAAAAAAATTTTTTTAGTACATCCTCGATCTAAAAAAAATTTTTTTAGTACATCCTTGATATGAAAAAATTTTTTTTAGTACATCCTCGATCTAAAAAAAAATTTTATAGTACATCCTTGATATGAAAAAATTTTTTTTAGTACATCCTCGATCTAAAAAAATTTTTTTAGTACATCCTCGATCAAAAAAAATTTTTTTAGTACATCCTCGATCTAAAAAAAAATTTTTTAGTACATCCTTGATATGAAAAAAATTTTTTTAGTTAATCCTCGATCTAAAAAAAATTTTTTTAGTACATCCTTGATATGAAAAAAATTTTTTTAGTACATCCTCGATCTAAAAAAAATTTTTTTAGTACATCCTTGATATGGAAAAAATTTTTTTAGTACATCCTCGATCTAAAAAAAATTTTTTTAGTACATCCTCGATCAAAAAAAATTTTTTAGTACATCCTCGATCTAAAAAAAATTTTTTTAGTACATCCTCGATCTAAAAAAAATTTTTTTAGTACATCCTTGATATGAAAAAAATTTTTTTAGTACATCCTCGATCTAAAAAAATTTTTTTAGTACATCCTCGATCTAAAAAAAATTTTTTTAGTACATCCTTGATATGAAAAAATTTTTTTTAGTACATCCTCGATCTAAAAAAATTTTTTTAGTACATCCTCGATCTAAAAAAATTTTTTTAGTACATCCTCGATCTAAAAAAATTTTTTTAGTACATCCTTGATATGAAAAAAATTTTTTTAGTACATCCTCGATCTAAAAAAATTTTTTTAGTACATCCTCGATCAAAAAAAATTTTTTTAGTACATCCTCGATCTAAAAAAAATTTTTTTAGTACATCCTTGATCAAAAAAATTTTTTTAGTACATCCTCGATCAAAAAAAAATTTTTTAGTACATCCTCGATCTAAAAAAAAAAATTTTAGTACATCCTTGATATGAAAAAAATTTTTTTAGTACATCCTCGATCTAAAAAATTTTTTTAGTACATCCTCGATCAAAAAAAATTTTTTTAGTACATCCTCGATCTAAAAAAAATTTTTTTGGTACATCCTTGATATGAAAAAAATTTTTTTAGTACATCCTCGATATAAAAAAAATTTTTTTTAGTACATCTTCGATCTAAAAAAATTTTTTAGTACATCCTTGATATGAAGAAAATTTTTTTAGTACATCCTCGATCTAAAAAAAATTTTTTAGTACATCATCAATCTAAAAAATTTTTTTTAGTACATCCTCGATCTAAAAAAAATTTTTTAGTACATCCTTGATATGAAAAAAATTTTTTTAGTACATCCTTGATATGAAAAAATTTTTTTTAGTACATCCTTGATATGAAAAACATTTTTTTAGTACATCCTCGATCTAAAAAAATTTTTTAGTACATCCTCGATCTAAAAAAAATTTTTTTAGTACATCCTCGATTTAAAAAAAAGTTTTCTAGTACATCCTCGATCAAAAAAAATTTTTTTAGTACATCCTCGATCTAAAAAATTTTCTAGTACATCCTCGATCAAAAAAAATTTTTTTAGTACATCCTCGATCAAAAAAAATTTTTTTAGTACATCCTCGATCTAAAAAAAATTTTTTAGTACATCCTCGATCTAAAAAAAATTTTTTTAGTACATCCTTGATATGAAAAAAATTTTTTTTAGTACATCCTCGATCAAAAAAAAATTTTTTAGTACATCCTCGATCTAAAAAAATTTTTTTAGTACATCCTCGATCTAAAAAAAATTTTTTTAGTACATCCTCGATCTAAAAATATTTTTTTAGTACATCCTCCAACTAAAAAAAATTTTTTTAGTACATCCTTGATATGAAAAATATTTTTTAGTACATCCTCGATCTAAAAAAATTTTTTTAGTACATCCTCGATTTAAAAAACAATTTTCTAGTACAGCCTCGATCTAAAACAATTTTTTTAGTACATCCTCGATCTAAAAAAATTTTTTTAGTACATCCTCGATCTAAAAAAAATTTTTTTAGTACATCCTTGATATGTATAAATTTTTTTTAGTACATCCTCGATCTAAAAAAATTTTTTTAGTACATCCTCGATCAAAAAAATTTTTTTTAGTACATCCTCGATCTAAAAACATTTTTTTAGTACATCCTTGATATGAAAAAATTTTTTTTGTACATCCTCGATCTAAAAAAAATTTTTTAGTACATCCTCGATCAAAAAAAATTTTTTTACTACATCCTCGATCTAAAAAAAATTTTTTTAGTACATCCTTGATATGAAAAAAATTTTTTTTAGTACATCCTCGATCTAAAAAAAATTTTTTTAGTACATCCTCGATCTAAAAAAAATTTTTTTAGTACATCCTTGATATGAAAAAAATTTTTTTAGTACATCCTCGATCTAAAAAATTTTTTTAGTACATCCTTGATCAAAAAAAATTTTTTAGTACATCCTCGATCTAAAAAAAAATTTTTTAGTACATCCTTGATATGAAAAAATTTTTTTTAGTACATCCTCGATCAAAAAAAATTTTTTTAGTACATCCTCGATCTAAAAAAAATTTTTTTAGTACATCCTCGATCAAAAAAAATTTTTTTAGTACATCCTAGATCAAAAAAAATTTTTTTAGTACATCCTCGATCTAAAAAAAATTTTTTTAGTACATCCTTGATATGAAAAAATTTTTTTTAGTACATCCTCGATCTAAAAAAATTTTTTTAGTACATCCTCGATCAAAAAAATTTTTTTTAGTACATCCTCGATCTAAAAACATTTTTTTAGTACATCCTTGATATGAAAAAAATTTTTTTAGTACATCCTCGATCTAAAAAAATTTTTTTAGTACATCCTCGATCAAAAAAAATTTTTTTACTACATCCTCGATCTAAAAAAAATTTTTTTAGTACATCCTTGATATGAAAAAAATTTTTTTTAGTACATCCTCGATCTAAAAAAAATTTTTTTAGTACATCCTCGATCTAAAAAAAATTTTTTTAGTACATCCTTGATATGAAAAAAATTTTTTTAGTACATCCTCGATCTAAAAAAATTTTTTAGTACATCCTCGATCTAAAAAAAATTTTTTTAGTACATCCTAGATCAAAAAAAATTTTTTTAGTACATCCTCGATATAAAAAAATTTTTTTAGTACATCCTCGATCAAAAAAAATTTTTTTAGTACATCCTCGATCTAAAAAAAATTTTTTTAGTACATCCTTGATATGAAAAAAATTTTTTTAGTACATCCTCGATCAAAAAAAATTTTTTTAGTACATCCTTGATCTAAAAAAAATTTTTTTAGTACATCCTTGATATGAAAAAATTTTTTTTAGTCCATCCTCGATCAAAAAAAATTTTTTTAGTACATCCTCGATATAAAAAAATTTTTTTAGTACATCCTCGATCAAAAAAAATTTTTTAGTACATCCTTGATATGAAAAAATTTTTTTTAGTCCATCCTCGATCAAAAAAAATTTTTTTAGTACATCCTCGATATAAAAAAATTTTTTTAGTACATCCTCGATCAAAAAAAATTTTTTAGTACATCCTCGATCTAAAAAAAATTTTTTTAGTACATCCTTGATATGAAAAAATTTTTTTAGTACATCCTCGATCTAAAAAAAAATTTTTTAGTACATCCTTCATATGAAAAAAATTTTTTTAGTACATCCTCGATCAAAAAAAATTTTTTTAGTACATCCTCGATCTAAAAAAAATTTTTTTAGTACATCCTCGATCAAAAAAAATTTTTTTAGTACATCCTTGATATGAAAAAATTTTTTTTAGTCCATCCTCGATCAAAAAAAATTTTTTTAGTACATCCTCGATATAAAAAAATTTTTTTAGTACATCCTCGATCAAAAAAAATTTTTTAGTACATCCTCGATCAAAAAAAATTTTTTCAGTACATCCTCGATCAAAAAAAATTTTTTTAGTACATCCTCGATCTAAAAAAAATTTTTTTAGTACATCTTTGATATGAAAAAAAATTTTTTAGTACATCCTCGATCAAAAAAATTTTTTTAGTACATCCTCGATCTAAAAAAAATTTTTTAGTACATCCTTGATATGAAAAAATTTTTTTTAGTACTTCCTCGATCTAAAAAAATTTTTTTAGTACATCCTCGATCAAAAAAAAAATTTTTTAGTACATCCTCGATCTAAAAACAATTTTTTTAGTACATCCTTGATATGAAAAAATTTTTTTTAGTACATCCTCGATCTAAAAAAATTTTTTTAGTACATCCTCGATCTAAAAAAAATTTTTTTAGTACATCCTTGATCAAAAAAATTTTTTTAGTACATCCTCGATCAAAAAAAAATTTTTTAGTACATCCTCGATATAAAAAAAAAAATTTTAGTACATCCTTGATATGAAAAAAATTTTTTTAGTACATCCTCGATCTAAAAAAAATTTTTTTAGTACATCCTCGATCAAAAAAAATTTTTTTAGTACATCCTCGATCTAAAAAAAATTTTTTTAGTACATCCTTGATATGAAAAAAATTTTTTTAGTACATCCTCGATCTAAAAAATTTTTTTAGTACATCCTCGATCAAAAAAAATTTTTTTAGTACATGCTCGATCTAAAAAAAATTTTTTTAGTACATCCTTGATATGAAAAAAATTTTTTTAGTACATCCTCGATCTAAAAAAAAATTTTTTTAGTACATCCTCGATCAAAAAAAATTTTTTTAGTACATCCTCGATCTAAAAAAAAAATTTTTTAGTACATCCTTGATATGAAAAAATTTTTTTTAGTACATCCTCGATCAAAAAAAATTTTTTTAGTACATCCTCGATCAAAAAAAATTTTTTTAGTACATCCTCGATCTAAAAAAATTTTTTTAGTACATCCTCGATCTAAAAAAAATTTTTTTAGTACATCCTCGATCAAAAAAATTTTTTTAGTACATCCTCGATCTAAAAAAAATTTTTTTAGTACATCCTTGATATGAAAAAAATTTTTTTAGTACATCCTCGATCAAAAAAAATTTTTTTAGTACATCCTCGATCTAAAAAAATTTTTTTAGTACATCCTTGATATGAAAAAAATTTTTTTAGTACATCCTCGATCTAAAAAAAATTTTTTTAGTACATCCTCGATCAAAAAAAATTTTTTTAGTACATCCTCGATCTAAAAAAAATTTTTTTAGTACATCCTTGATATGAAAAAAATTTTTTTAGTACATCCTCGATCAAAAAAAATTTTTTTAGTACATCCTTGATCTAAAAAAAATTTTTTTAGTACATCCTTGATATGAAAAAATTTTTTTTAGTACATCCTCGATCAAAAAAAATTTTTTTAGTACATCCTCGATATAAAAAAATTTTTTTAGTACATCCTCGATCAAAAAAAATTTTTTTAGTACATCCTCGATCTAAAAAAAATTTTTTTAGTACATCCTCGATCAAAAAAAATTTTTTTAGTACATCCTCGATCTAAAAAAAAATTTTTTTTAGTACATCCTTGATTTGAAAAAAATTTTTTTAGTACATCCTCGATCTAAAAAAATTTTTTTAGCACATCCTCGATCTAAAAAAAATTTTTTTAGTACATCCTAGATCAAAAAAAATTTTTTTAGTACATCCTCGATCTAAAAAAAATTTTTTTAGTACATCCTTGATATGAAAAAAATTTTTTTAGTACATCCTCGATCTAAAAAAAATTTTTTTAGTACATCCTCGATCAAAAAAAATTTTTTTAGTACATCCTCGATCTAAAAAAAATTTTTTTAGTACATCCTTGATATGAAAAATTTTTTTTAGTACATCCTCGATCAAAAAAAATTTTTTTAGTACATCCTCGATCAAAAAAAATTTTTTTAGTACATCCTCGATCTAAAAAAAATTTTTTTAGTACATCCTTGATATGAAAAAAATTTTTTTAGTACATCCTCGATCAAAAAAAATTTTTTTAGTACATCCTTGATCTAAAAAAAATTTTTTTAGTACATCCTCGATCAAAAAAAATTTTTTTAGTACATCCTCGATCTAAAAAAAATTTTTTTAGTACATCCTTGATATGAAAAAAATTTTTTTAGTACATCCTCGATCAAAAAAAATTTTTTTAGTACATCCTTGATCTAAAAAAAATTTTTTTAGTACATCCTTGATATGAAAAAATTTTTTTAGTACATCCTCGATCTAAAAAAAAATTTTTTAGTACATCCTTCATATGAAAAAAATTTTTTTAGTACATCCTCGATCAAAAAAAATTTTTTTAGTACATCCTCGATCTAAAAAAAATTTTTTTAGTACATCCTCGATCAAAAAAAATTTTTTTAGTACATCCTCGATCTAAAAAAAATTTTTTTAGTACATCCTCGATCAAAAAAAATTTTTTTAGTACATCCTCGATCTAAAAAAAATTTTTTTAGTACATCCTTGATATGAAAAATTTTTTTTAGTACATCCTCGATCAAAAAAAATTTTTTTAGTACATCCTCGATCTAAAAAAAATTTTTTTAGTACATCCTCGATCAAAAAAAATTTTTTTAGTACATCCTCGATCTAAAAAAAATTTTTTTAGTACATCCTTGATATGAAAAAAATTTTTTTAGTACATCCTCGATCAAAAAAAATTTTTTTAGTACATCCTTGATCTAAAAAAAATTTTTTTAGTACATCCTTGATATGAAAAAATTTTTTTTAGTCCATCCTCGATCAAAAAAATTTTTTTAGTACATCCTCGATATAAAAAAATTTTTTTAGTACATCCTCGATCAAAAAAAATTTTTTTAGTACATCCTCGATCTAAAAAAAATTTTTTTAGTACATCCTTGATATGAAAAAATTTTTTTAGTACATCCTCGATCTAAAAAAAATTTTTTTAGTACATCCTTCATATGAAAAAAATTTTTTTAGTACATCCTCGATCAAAAAAAATTTTTTTAGTACATCCTTGATCTAAAAAAAATTTTTTTAGTACATCCTTGATATGAAAAAATTTTTTTTAGTCCATCCTCGATCAAAAAAATTTTTTTAGTACATCCTCGATATAAAAAAATTTTTTTAGTACATCCTCGATCAAAAAAAATTTTTTTAGTACATCCTCGATCTAAAAAAAATTTTTTTAGTACATCCTTGATATGAAAAAATTTTTTTAGTACATCCTCGATCTAAAAAAAATTTTTTTAGTACATCCTTCATATGAAAAAAATTTTTTTAGTACATCCTCGATCAAAAAAAATTTTTTTAGTACATCCTCGATCTAAAAAAAATTTTTTTAGTACATCCTCGATCAAAAAAAATTTTTTTAGTACATCCTCGATCTAAAAAAAAATTTTTTAGTACTTCCTCGATCTAAAAAAAATTTGTTTTTACATCCTTGATATGAAAAAATTTTTTTTAGTACATCCTCGATCTAAAAAAATTTTTTTAGTACATCCTCGATCTAAAAAGAATTTTTTTAGTACATCCTTGATATGAAAAAATTTTTTTTAGTACATCCTCGATCTAAAAAAATTTTTTTAGTACATCCTCGATCAAAAAAAATTTTTTTAGTACTTCCTCGATCTAAAAAAAATTTGTTTTTACATCCTTGATATGAAAAAATTTTTTTTAGTACATCCTCGATCCAAAAAAATTTTTTTAGTACATCCTCGATCTAAAAAAATTTTTTAGTACATCCTCGATCTAAAAAAAATATTTTTAGTACATCCTTGATATGAAAAAAATTTTTTTAGTACATCCTCGATCTAAAAAAAATTTTTTTAGTACATCCTCGATCAAAAAAAATTTTTTTAGTACATCCTCGATCTAAAAAAAATTTTTTTAGTACATCCTTGATATGAAAAAAATTTTTTTAGTACATCCTCGATCAAAAAAAATTTTTTAGTACATCCTTGATCTAAAAAAAATTTTTTTAGTACATCCTTGATATGAAAAAATTTTTTTTAGTACATCATCGATCAAAAAAAATTTTTTTAGTACATCCTCGATCTAAAAAACATTTTTTTAGTACATCCTCGATCAAAAAAAATTTTTTTAGTACATCCTCGATCTAAAAAAAATTTTTTTATTACATCCTTGATATGAAAAAAATTTTTTTAGTACATCCTCGATCAAAAAAAATTTTTTTAGTACATCCTTGATCTAAAAAAAATTTTTTTAGTACATCCTTGATATGAAAAAATTTTTTTTAGTACATCCTCGATCAAAAAAAATTTTTTTAGTACATCCTCGATCAAAAAAAATTTTTTTGTACATCCTCGATCTAAAAAAAATTTTTTTAGTACATCCTTGATATGAAAAAATTTTTTTAGTACATCCTCGATCTAAAAAAATTTTTTTAGTACATCCTCGATCTAAAAAAATTTTTTTAGTACATCCTCGATCTAAAAAAAATTTTTTTAGTACATCCTCGATCAAAAAAAATTTTTTTAGTACATCCTCGATCTAAAAAAAATTTTTTTAGTACATCCTTGATATGAAAAAATTTTTTTTAGTACATCCTCGATCTAAAAAAATTTTTTTAGTACATCCTCGATCAAAAAAAATTTTTTTAGTACATCCTCGATCTAAAAAAAATTTTTTTAGTACATCCTTGATATGAAAAAAATTTTTTTAGTACATCCTCGATCTAAAAAAATTTTTTTAGTACATCCTCGATCAAAAAAAATTTTTTTAGTACATCCTCGATCTAAAAAAAATTTTTTTAGTACATCATTGATATGAAAAAAAATTTTTTAGTACATCCTCGATCAAAAAAAATTTTTTTAGTACATCCTCGATCAAAAAAAATTTTTTTAGTACATCCTCGATCTAAAAAAAATTTTTTTAGTACATCTTTGATATGAAAAAAAATTTTTTAGTACATCCTCGATCAAAAAAATTTTTTTAGTACATCCTCGATCTAAAAAAAATTTTTTAGTACATCCTTGATATGAAAAAATTTTTTTTTAGTACTTCCTCGATCTAAAAAAATTTTTTTAGTACATCCTCGATAAAAAAAAAAATTTTTTAGTACATCCTCGATCTAAAAACAATTTTTTTAGTACATCCTTGATATGAAAAAATTTTTTTTAGTACATCCTCGATCTAAAAAAATTTTTTTAGTACATCCTCGATCAAAAAAAATTTTTTTAGTACATCCTCGATCTAAAAAAAATTTTTTTAGTACATCCTTGATCAAAAAAATTTTTTTAGTACATCCTCGATCAAAAAAAAATTTTTTAGTACATCCTCGATCTAAAAAAAAAAAGTTTAGTACATCCTTGATATGAAAAAAATTTTTTTAGTACATCCTCGATCTAAAAAATTTTTTTAGTACATCCTCGATCAAAAAAAATTTTTTTAGTACATCCTCGATCTAAAAAAAATTTTTTTAGTACATCCTTGATATGAAAAAAATTTTTTTAGTACATCCTCGATCTAAAAAATTTTTTTAGTACATCCTCGATCAAAAAAAATTTTTTTAGTACATCCTCGATCTAAAAAAAATTTTTTTAGTACATCCTTGATATGAAAAAAATTTTTTTAGTACATCCTCGATCTAAAAAAAATTTTTTTAGTACATCCTCGATCAAAAAAAATTTTTTTAGTACATCCTCGATCTAAAAAAAAAATTTTTTAGTACATCCTTGATATGAAAAAATTTTTTTTAGTACATCCTCGATCAAAAAAAATTTTTTTAGTACATCCTCGATCAAAAAAAATTTTTTTAGTACATCCTCGATCTAAAAAAATTTTTTTAGTACATCCTCGATCTAAAAAAAATTTTTTTAGTACATCCTCGATCAAAAAAATTTTTTTAGTACATCCTCGATCTAAAAAAAATTTTTTTAGTACATCCTTGATATGAAAAAAATATTTTTAGTACATCCTCGATCAAAAAAAATTTTTTTAGTACATCCTCGATCTAAAAAAAAATTTTTTTTAGTACATCCTTGATATGAAAAAAATTTTTTTAGTACATCCTCGATCTAAAAAAATTTTTTTAGCACATCCTCGATCTAAAAAAAATTTTTTTAGTACATCCTAGATCAAAAAAAATTTTTTTAGTACATCCTCGATCTAAAAAAAATTTTTTTAGTACATCCTTGATATGAAAAAAATTTTTTTAGTACATCCTCGATCAAAAAAAATTTTTTTAGTACATCCTCGATCTAAAAAAATTTTTTTAGTACATCCTTGATATGAAAAAAATTTTTTTAGTACATCCTCGATCTAAAAAAAATTTTTTTAGTACATCCTCGATCAAAAAAAATTTTTTTAGTACATCCTCGATCTAAAAAAAATTTTTTTAGTACATCCTTGATATGAAAAAAATTTTTTTAGTACATCCTCGATCAAAAAAAATTTTTTTAGTACATCCTTGATCTAAAAAAAATTTTTTTAGTACATCCTTGATATGAAAAAATTTTTTTTAGTACATCCTCGATCAAAAAAAATTTTTTTAGTACATCCTCGATATAAAAAAATTTTTTTAGTACATCCTCGATCAATAAAAATTTTTTTAGTACATCCTCGATCTAAAAAAAATTTTTTTAGTACATCCTTGATATGAAAAAAATTTTTTTAGTACATCCTCGATCTAAAAAAATTTTTTTAGTACATCCTCGATCAAAAAAAAATTTTTTTAGTACTTCTCCGATCTAAAAAAAATTTGTTTTTACATCCTTGATATAAAAAAATTTTTTTTAGTACATCCTCGATCTAAAAAAATTTTTTTAGTACATCCTCGATCTAAAAAAATTTTTTAGTACATCCTCGATCTAAAAAAAATTTTTTTAGTACATCCTTGATATGAAAAAAATTTTTTTAGTACATCCTCGATCTAAAAAAAATTTTTTTAGTACATCCTCGATCAAAAAAAATTTTTTTAGTACATCCTCGATCTAAAAAAAATTTTTTTAGTACATCCTTGATATGAAAAAAATTTTTTTAGTACATCCTCGATCAAAAAAAATTTTTTTAGTACATCCTTGATCTAAAAAAAATTTTTTTAGTACATCCTTGATATGAAAAAATTTTTTTTAGTACATCCTCGATCAAAAAAAATTTTTTTAGTACATCCTCGATATAAAAAAATTTTTTTAGTACATCCTCGATCAATAAAAATTTTTTTAGTACATCCTCGATCTAAAAAAAATTTTTTTAGTACATCCTTGATATGAAAAAATTTTTTTTAGTACATCCTCGATCTAAAAAAATTTTTTTAGTACATCCTCGATCAAAAAAAAATTTTTTTAGTACTTCTCCGATCTAAAAAAAATTTGTTTTTACATCCTTGATATAAAAAAATTTTTTTTAGTACATCCTCGATCTAAAAAAATTTTTTTAGTACATCCTCGATCTAAAAAAATTTTTTAGTACATCCTCGATCTAAAAAAAATTTTTTTAGTACATCCTTGATATGAAAAAAATTTTTTTAGTACATCCTCGATCTAAAAAAAATTTTTTTAGTACATCCTCGATCAAAAAAAATTTTTTTAGTACATCCTCGATCTAAAAAAAATTTTTTTAGTACATCCTTGATATGAAAAAAATTTTTTTAGTACATCCTCGATCAAAAAAAATTTTTTTAGTACATCCTTGATCTAAAAAAAATTTTTTTAGTACATCCTTGATATGAAAAAATTTTTTTTAGTACATCATCGATCAAAAAAAATTTTTTTAGTACATCCTCGATCTAAAAAAAATTTTTTTAGTACATCCTCGATCAAAAAAAATTTTTTTAGTACATCCTCGATCTAAAAAAAATTTTTTTAGTACATCCTTGATATGAAAAAAATTTTTTTAGTACATCCTCGATCAAAAAAAATTTTTTTAGTACATCCTTGATCTAAAAAAAATTTTTTTAGTACATCCTCGATCTAAAAAAAAATTTTTTAGTACATCCTCGATCTAAAAAAATTTTTTTAGTACATCCTCGATCTAAAAAAAATTTTTTTAGTACATCCTTCATATGAAAAAAATTTTTTTAGTACATCCTCGATCAAAAAAAATTTTTTTAGTACATCCTCGATCTAAAAAAAATTTTTTTAGTACATCCTTGATATGAAAAAAATTTTTTTAGTACATCCTCGATCAAAAAAAATTTTTTTAGTACATCCTTGATCTAAAAAAAATTTTTTTAGTACATCCTTGATATGAAAAAATTTTTTTTAGTACATCCTCGATCAAAAAAAATTTTTTTAGTACATCCTCGATATAAAAAAATTTTTTTAGTACATCCTCGATCAATAAAAATTTTTTTAGTACATCCTCGATCTAAAAAAAATTTTTTTAGTACATCCTTGATATGAAAAAATTTTTTTTAGTACATCCTCGATCTAAAAAAATTTTTTTAGTACATCCTCGATCAAAAAAAAATTTTTTTAGTACTTCTCCGATCTAAAAAAAATTTTTTTTTACATCCTTGATATAAAAAAATTTTTTTTAGTACATCCTCGATCTAAAAAAATTTTTTTAGTACATCCTCGATCTAAAAAAATTTTTTAGTACATCCTCGATCTAAAAAAAATTTTTTTAGTACATCCTTGATATGAAAAAAATTTTTTTAGTACATCCTCGATCTAAAAAAAATTTTTTTAGTACATCCTCGATCAAAAAAAATTTTTTTAGTACATCCTCGATCTAAAAAAAATTTTTTTAGTACATCCTTGATATGAAAAAAATTTTTTTAGTACATCCTCGATCAAAAAAAATTTTTTTAGTACATCCTTGATCTAAAAAAAATTTTTTTAGTACATCCTTGATATGAAAAAATTTTTTTTAGTACATCATCGATCAAAAAAAATTTTTTTAGTACATCCTCGATCTAAAAAAAATTTTTTTAGTACATCCTCGATCAAAAAAAATTTTTTTAGTACATCCTCGATCTAAAAAAAATTTTTTTAGTACATCCTTGATATGAAAAAAATTTTTTTAGTACATCCTCGATCAAAAAAAATTTTTTTAGTACATCCTTGATCTAAAAAAAATTTTTTTTAGTACATCCTCGATCTAAAAAAAAATTTTTTAGTACATCCTCGATCTAAAAAAATTTTTTTAGTACATCCTCGATCTAAAAAAAATTTTTTTAGTACATCCTTCATATGAAAAAAATTTTTTTAGTACATCCTCGATCAAAAAAAATTTTTTTAGTACATCCTTGATCTAAAAAAAATTTTTTAGTACATCCTTGATATGAAAAAATTTTTTTTAGTACATCCTCGATCAAAAAAAATTTTTTTAGTACATCCTCGATCTAAAAAAAATTTTTTTAGTACATCCTCGATCAAAAAAAATTTTTTTAGTACATCCTCGATCTAAAAAAAATTTTTTTAGTACTTCCTCGATCTAAAAAAATTTTTTTAGTACATCCTCGATCTAAAAAAATTTTTTAGTACATCCTCGATCTAAAAAAAATTTTTTTAGTACATCCTTGATATGAAAAAAATTTTTTTAGTACATCCTCGATCTAAAAAAAATTTTTTTAGTACATCCTCGATCAAAAAAAATTTTTTTAGTACATCCTCGATCTAAAAAAAATTTTTTTAGTACATCCTTGATATGAAAAAAATTTTTTTAGTACATCCTCGATCAAAAAAAATTTTTTTAGTACATCCTTGATCTAAAAAAAATTTTTTTAGTACATCCTTGATATGAAAAAATTTTTTTTAGTACATCCTCGATCAAAAAAAATTTTTTTAGTACATCCTCGATATAAAAAAATTTTTTTAGTACATCCTCGATCAATAAAAATTTTTTTAGTACATCCTCGATCTAAAAAAAATTTTTTTAGTACATCCTTGATATGAAAAAATTTTTTTTAGTACATCCTCGATCTAAAAAAATTTTTTTAGTACATCCTCGATCAAAAAAAAATTTTTTTAGTACTTCTCCGATCTAAAAAAAATTTGTTTTTACATCCTTGATATAAAAAAATTTTTTTTAGTACATCCTCGATCTAAAAAAATTTTTTTAGTACATCCTCGATCTAAAAAAATTTTTTAGTACATCCTCGATCTAAAAAAAATTTTTTAGTACATCCTTGATATGAAAAAAATTTTTTTAGTACATCCTCGATCTAAAAAAAATTTTTTTAGTACATCCTCGATCAAAAAAAATTTTTTTAGTACATCCTCGATCTAAAAAAAATTTTTTTAGTACATCCTTGATATGAAAAAAATTTTTTTAGTACATCCTCGATCAAAAAAAATTTTTTTAGTACATCCTTGATCTAAAAAAAATTTTTTTAGTACATCCTTGATATGAAAAAATTTTTTTTAGTACATCATCGATCAAAAAAAATTTTTTTAGTACATCCTCGATCTAAAAAAAATTTTTTTAGTACATCCTCGATCAAAAAAAATTTTTTTAGTACATCCTCGATCTAAAAAAAATTTTTTTAGTACATCCTTGATATGAAAAAAATTTTTTTAGTACATCCTCGATCAAAAAAAATTTTTTTAGTACATCCTTGATCTAAAAAAAATTTTTTTAGTACATCCTCGATCTAAAAAAAAATTTTTTAGTACATCCTCGATCTAAAAAAATTTTTTTAGTACATCCTCGATCTAAAAAAAATTTTTTTAGTACATCCTTCATATGAAAAAAATTTTTTTAGTACATCCTCGATCAAAAAAAATTTTTTTAGTACATCCTTGATCTAAAAAAAATTTTTTTAGTACATCCTTGATATGAAAAAATTTTTTTTAGTACATCCTCGATCAAAAAAAATTTTTTTAGTACATCCTCGATCTAAAAAAAATTTTTTTAGTACATCCTCGATCAAAAAAAATTTTTTTAGTACATCCTCGATCTAAAAAAAATTTTTTTAGTACTTCCTCGATCTAAAAAAAATTTGTTTTTACATCCTTGATATGAAAAAATTTTTTTTAGTACATCCTCGATCTAAAAAAATTTTTTTAGTACATCCTCGATCTAAAAAGAATTTTTTTAGTACATTCTTGATATGAAAAAATTTTTTTTAGTACATCCTCGATCTAAAAAAATTTTTTTAGTACATCCTCGATCAAAAAAAATTTTTTTAGTACTTCCTCGATCTAAAAAAAATTTGTTTTTACATCCTTGATATGAAAAAATTTTTTTTAGTACATCCTCGATCCAAAAAAATTTTTTTAGTACATCCTCGATCTAAAAAAATTTTTTAGTACATCCTCGATCTAAAAAAAATATTTTTAGTACATCCTTGAAATGAAAAAAATTTTTTTAGTACATCCTCGATCTAAAAAAAATTTTTTTAGTACATCCTCGATCAAAAAAAATTTTTTTAGTACATCCTCGATCTAAAAAAAATTTTTTTAGTACATCCTTGATATGAAAAAAATTTTTTTAGTACATCCTCGATCAAAAAAAATTTTTTTAGTACATCCTTGATCTAAAAAAAATTTTTTTAGTACATCCTTGATATGAAAAAATTTTTTTTTAGTACATCCTCGATCAAAAAAAATTTTTTTAGTACATCCTCGATCAAAAAAAATTTTTTTGTACATCCTCGATCTAAAAAAAATTTTTTTAGTACATCCTTGATATGAAAAAATTTTTTTAGTACATCCTCGATCAAAAAAAATTTTTTTAGTACATCCTCGATCTAAAAAAAATTTTTTTAGTACTTCCTCGATCTAAAAAAAATTTGTTTTTACATCCTTGATATGAAAAAATTTTTTTTAGTACATCCTCGATCTAAAAAAATTTTTTTAGTACATCCTCGATCTAAAAAGAATTTTTTTAGTACATTCTTGATATGAAAAAATTTTTTTTAGTACATCCTCGATCTAAAAAAATTTTTTTAGTACATCCTCGATCTAAAAAAAATTTTTTTAGTACTTCCTCGATCTAAAAAAAATTTGTTTTTACATCCTTGATATGAAAAAATTTTTTTTAGTACATCCTCGATCTAAAAAAATTTTTTTAGTACATCCTCGATCTAAAAAAAATTTTTTTAGTACATCCTCGATCTAAAAAAATTTTTTTAGTACATCTTCGACCTAAAAAAAATTTTTTTAGTACATCCTCGATCAAAAAAAATTTTTCTAGTACATCCTCGATCTAAAAAAAATTTGATTTTACATCCTTGATATAAAAAAATTTTTTTTAGTACATCCTCGATCTAAAAAAATTTTTTTAGTACATCCTCGATCTTAAAAAAATTTTTTTAGTACATCCTTGAAATGAAAAAAATTTTTTTAGTACATCCTCGATCTAAAAAATTTTTTTTAGTACATCCTTGATCTAAAAAAAATTTTTTTAGTACATCCTCGATCTAAAAAAAATTTTTTTAGTACATCCTCGATCTAAAAAAAATTTTTTTAGTACATCCTTGATCTAAAAAAAAATTTTTTAGTACATCCTTGATATGAAAAAATTTTTTTTAGTACATCCTTGATTGAACACTCGCGTAAGTTTCGGATCACTTTAGTAACAATTTCGCTGCTGTTGTGGTGTCGAAAGTCAAGAGATAGCAAAAAAAAAGGCCATTCCTTTAATTTTTTTCCTTTTTTATACAAATTTTTGAGTGCCACTCACGGGAGTGGCAACTCACTATTCACTCAAATTATCACTCGCTGGACAACTCCTCAAACAAACAACTCCTCGACGAAACCAAGTGTTCGTTAAGGTTGAAACAACTTGGGCGAACAGTCGCTGAAGCTCAACTGGGGGATGCCATCGAATCAGCTTGGGTCACGTTACGCTTTCGACTTTCGCTTCAACGACTGGCTGAGTCATCTAGTGGTGGAAGCAGCCAGCATTGGTGAGCATTTCGTCGGTGTACACCCCTCGGGGGGGGGGGGGGGGGGTTCAACCGCTAGGCCAACAACGAGTGACAGCGGAAAGCAGACAACATCGACACGTGAATGCGGCATCTGGCGACCCGGAGCTTCACAACCAGCAGTGTGCCAGCATTCAATGCGCCAAAGTAGAAAGCTGCCCCGATTTTCTGGCAACGGATATCGGGGACGCCCGCTGGCACAACAGTGCGTGAGATGCGTCTGTGTCGAAAATGGCTCGAACAACACCAGCGTTGGCGTTCCTGGACGACGGTTCATTAGCCACCTTCACAGAACAAGCTTTGGTAGAAGAATTGGGAATTCTCTGGTCTGGTGGACCGGAAATCAGAAAAGAGAGAAGCAAAAACCCAATTAGGGTGTCGTTGAGAATATTTGTACCGCCCAATGTACATTTGACGTGGACAGGCCTGGCGCTACCAAAACAGAGCCTATGCGCACAGAAACTTCAGAGCACCTGTCTGGCCTCATAAACTGACCTCATACACGAATGTTACACCTAGCGTTTCTCATTGGTAAATGACAACTGCCCCACTAGGTCATCCGCTTACGTATCGAGCGGGCCATTCGAATGAACCAGGAAGGGCGGCCAAAACGTCTACGGTTCTTACCAAAAAAAAAAAAAAACCCGGTGATGGGAACGAGATTCTCAACCACCATTAGACCGCAGATGTGTGCGTGTGTGTATGGACAACAACGGCGATGCAATAATCGATATGCAGCAGAAGGAATTCATCCCGTAGGTTCGAAAGAAGATCAACAAGCGTTGGATATTTTGACTGCGAGAAACCCCGTTTGAAGGGCGAACGAGATATGAAACTATGAGCTTACGAGCTGGGGAAAGACAGCACATTCCTGCTACCGGCAAGTAAAACGATGGAACGCTTCGAAGAAATGACAAAAAAGAACCGGCGTTGAGACCGGCCATTGTTGAGAAAACAATGCATGAGTACGAGAGAAAAGGCTCACGTCGAGAGAACTATCGGAAAAGTACGATACAGATTTGGTAATTTACCCAATTTTCCCGGCCATGAATCCCAACAACGCTTTTTGACGCTGCTGCCGCCGCCAAAGGTAAACGGTGCTAGGTCCTAAACACGTTTCCGCTCACGGGACTCTCAGATCAGCGGGTAGAGCTTCTATAGCAGTCTTTGTACAAAATTCAGAGAATTCCGAGCAGGCGTAGTAGGAGACATCGAGCAAATGTTCTTCTTCCAGGTGGCCATGGTCAGACCGAGCTCCAGACGTGTATGTGTCATTGTGACCGTGATGACATTTGGTGCCGCGCACTACGTGAAGAACCTGAATGGTGAGCGATTTAAAGCCGAATTTTCTCGTACCTTCGAATGCACAGTCGAAGAGCATTCTGTTGGATGAGCTACATATGCTGGCGAGTGTCGAAACTGCAGAAGAAGAAGAAGCCATAAGAAGGCTGGCAAACGATGTGCGAAGTATACATTCCCCAGGTGGCTTCGAACTGGAAGGAACTGGCTGTCTAATTCATGCGCGGTCATGAATTCATGACAAAAGCGAACGATGTTAACGTTGGCACCTGACGCGAAAAACGGAAAAAGAGATTACGAATGTACGCAATCCGACACATTTACCTATAAAATCTCACCCAGAAACGATCTGCTCGTCGTGCTGATGGAAGTGAAGCAGCCGACAAAACACGCGAGGTGTTAGGCATCCCGTTGGGTCTCTTGGGTAATGTTCCTGAAAGGTCTGCTGCAAGAGTTTTCTGGCGTGCTAACGTCACCATTTTACCCGACGTCTGTAAAACTCAGACTACCAACGTGCTATCGTCAGATAACGTCGTCGACGACGACGCTGACTCGAAACATTCTGCAGCTGCGACGCGAGCGAAAATGGAATGGCACCAGTTGCCAAACTTCCGACCTTTCCGAAGAATGGTGGATCTAAAGAATGCGCTCTTGTAGGGTAGCGTCCCCCGCTGCGATTTCTTTCGCTCCCTCGTTTAGAATGGAAGGGCAGCAACTATCGGCGCCCGGCTTTTTTATAGCTCAGATTGCGGTTTTTTTATAAACTGAATAATCCCACAATCCGCGTCATGGTTTTTTTTTTTTTGCATTGCACGCATTTGAATGGCTTAACAGTGCATTCCGTCGCATGGTGTGGTCGGTGGCATTTGTTGCAGGTAGTTTTATTGCTGCAGAATAGTTTTGAGTTACCTGTTTGGATACAGTTCTCGCAGGTAGCCACCCTGGGAACAAAAGTTCCCTCAAACGTGAGTCACTTGGATTTCCATTCCATGTATAGATTTTAGCCATCAATGGAACAGTGAAGTTTCGAAAGCACCCAATCCGAATTTTAGGAGATCCGCAATGCGGATTTCGAGATCCATCGAGCTCGGTTACGATAATGCGTCGTTCGGGGATGCACTTAAAGCTTTGTTGAATATATTACGGCAGTCTCAAACTGACCGTTCAGGGTCGATGATAGCACTAGAGTTGAGCTCGAGAGCTGCTCTGCAACCAAATTTTCAGAAGTACGCTCGGTATTTACCGAGGACGTAATGACCTCGTAGAGCAAACATCATTTCGCTCATCCGGAATTAACTACTGATTATGGTGAATGACTTGTGTTATTGAAATGCCTTAGATTGTTGTCCTTACGCAAGCGCACTTTTTTCAATTCACTAGCCTATTCTACACAAGTTTGTTATTTTTTTTTTCCAAAAAATCGCAATTTTTCGAGGGACATTTTACTCGTTACTCGACTCGATAAAGCTATTGAAATTATAACGTGATTCAATACACATATTCCTGATATGTTATACGTTGTGCAGTAACGGTGTTTCTGTTTTTTAATCTACAGAAGCTCGTCCATCACCAAATGAGTTTAAAAATTTAAAGCTAACACAAGACATGAAAGTACAAATTAATACAATGGAGAAAGCGAATACATCTCCTACTACCCTTCCGCCAATAAATGTCGAAATTCAATCGGATAATGACAACTACGAAGATGAAAATGAAGAAGCCGTGCAAAAATGCACTACAGACGTGCAGCAAAAAAAAAATCAAGTTGCGCGCGTTATTTTTAACGCCAAGTTCTTCGTCCCGGCCGTCCGCATTTACTACGGGAAAAGATGACCTATTTCCAATGGAATTAATTACAGAAGAGGAGCAAAATAAAAATATAATTGCGCGATTTAAACAAAAAATGTTTTTTAGTACATCCTCGATCTAAAAAAAATTTTTTTAGTACATCCTCGATCAAAAAACAATTTTTTTAGTACATCCTCGATCTAAAAAAAATTTTTTTAGTACATCCTTGATCAAAAAAAATTTTTTGAGTACATCCTCGATCTAAAAAAAATTTTTTTAGTACATCCTTGATATGAAAAAAATTTTTTTAGTACATCCTCGATCTAAAAAAATTTTTTAGTACATCCTCGATCTAAAAAAATTTTTTTAGTACATCCTCGATCTAAAAAAAATTTTTTTAGTACATCCTTGATCTAAAAAAATTTTTTAGTACATCCTCGATCTAAAAAAAAATTTTTTAGTACATCCTCGATCTAAAAAAATTTTTTTAGTACATCCTCGATCTAAAAAAAATTTTTTTAGTACATCCTAGATCAAAAAAAATTTTTTTAGTACATCCTCGATCTAAAAAAATTTTTTTTAGTACATCCTCGATCTAAAAAATTTTTTTAGTACATCCTCGATCTAAAAAACATTTTTTTAGTACATCCTCGATCTAAAAAAAATTTTTTTAGTACATCCTAGATCAAAAAAAAATTTTTTAGTACATCCTCGATCTAAAAAAAATTTTTTTAGTACATCCTTGATATGAAAAAATTTTTTTAGTACATCCTCGATCTAAAAAAATTTTTTAGTACATCCTTGATATGAAAAAAATTTTTTTATTACATCCTCGATCAAAAAAAATTTTTTTAGTACATCCTCGATCTAAAAAAAATTTTTTTAGTACTTCCTAGATCAAAAAAAAATTTTTTAGTACATCCTCGATCTAAAAAAAATTTTTTAGTACATCCTCGATCTAAAAAAATTTTTTTAGTACATCCTCGATCTAAAAAAAATTTTTTTAGTACATCCTCGATCTAAAAAAATTTTTTTAGTACATCTTCGACCTAAAAAAAATTTTTTTAGTACATCCTCGATCAAAAAAAATTTTTCTAGTACATCCTCGATCTAAAAAAAATTTTTTTAGTACATCCTTGATATAAAAAAATTTTTTTTAGTACATCCTCGATCTAAAAAAATTTTTTTAGTACATCCTCGATCTTAAAAAAATTTTTTTAGTACATCCTTGAAATGAAAAAAATTTTTTTAGTACATCCTCGATCTAAAAAATTTTTTTTAGTACATCCTTGATCTAAAAAAAATTTTTTTAGTACATCCTCGATCTAAAAAAAATTTTTTTAGTACATCCTCGATCTAAAAAAAATTTTTTTAGTACATCCTTGATCTAAAAAAAAATTTTTTAGTACATCCTTGATATGAAAAAATTTTTTTTAGTACATCCTTGATTGAACACTCGCGTAAGTTTCGGATCACTTTAGTAACAATTTCGCTGCTGTTGTGGTGTCGAAAGTCAAGAGATAGCAAAAAAAAAGGCCATTCCTTTAATTTTTTTCCTTTTTTATACAAATTTTTGAGTGCCACTCACGGGAGTGGCAACTCACTATTCACTCAAATTATCACTCGCTGGACAACTCCTCAAACAAACAACTCCTCGACGAAACCAATGGTTCGTTAAGGTTGAAACATCTTGGGCGAACAGTCGCTGAAGCTCAACTGGGGGATGGCATCGAATCAGCTTGGGTCACGTTACGCTTTCGACTTTCGAGCTTCAACGACTGGCTGAGTCATCTAGTGGTGGAAGCAGCCAGCATTGGTGAGCATTTCGTCGGTGTACACCCCTCGGGGGGGGGGGGGGGGGGTTCAACCGCTAGGCCAACAACGAGTGACAGCGGAAAGCAGACAACATCGACACGTGAATGCGGCATCTGGCGACCCGGAGCTTCACAACCAGCAGTGTGCCAGCATTCAATGCGCCAAAGTAGAAAGCTGCCCCGATTTTCTGGCAACGGATATCGGGGACGCCCGCTGGCACAACAGTGCGTGAGATGCGTCTGTGTCGAAAATGGCTCGAACAACACCAGCGTTGGCGTTCCTGGACGACGGTTCATTAGCCACCTTCACAGAACAAGCTTTGGTAGAAGAATTGGGAATTCTCTGGTCTGGTGGACCGGAAATCAGAAAAAGAGAGGAGCAAAAAATCAATTAGAGTGTCGTTGAGAATATTTGTACCGCCCAATGTACATTTGCCGTGGACAGGCCTGGCGCTACCAAAACAGAGCCTATGCGCACAGAAACTTCAGGGCACCTGTCCGGCCTCATAAACTGACCTCATACACGAATGTTACACCTAGCGTTTCTCATTGGTAAATGACAACTGCCCCACTAGGTCATCCGCTTACGTATCGAGCGGGCCATTCGAATGAACCAGGAAGGGCGGCCAAAACGTCTACGGTTCTTACCAAAAAAAAAAAAAAACCCGGTGATGGGAACGAGATTCTCAACCACCATTAGACCGCAGATGTGTCCGTGTGTGTGTGGACAACAACGGCGATATAATAATCGATATGCAGCTGAAGGAATTCATCCCGTAGGTTCGAAAGAAGATCACCAAGCGTTGGATGTTTTGACTGCGAGAAACCCCCGTTTGAAGGGCGAACGAGATATGAAACTATGAGCTTACGAGCTGGGGAAAGACAGCACATTCCTGCTACCGGCAAGTAAAACGATGGAACGCTTCGAAGAAATGAAAAAAAAACAACCGGTGTTGAGAGCTGCCATTGTTGAGAAAACAATGCATGAGTACGAGAGAAAAGGCTCACGTCGAGAGAACTATCGGAAAAGTACGATACAGATTTGGTAATTTACCCAACTTTCCCGGCCATGAATCCCAACAACGCTTTTTGACGCTGCTGCTGCCTTCCAAAGGTAAACGGTGCTAGGTCCTAAACACGTTTCTGCTCAAGGGACTCTCAGATCAGCGGGTCTGAGCTTCTATAGCAGTCTTTGTTCAAAATTCAGAGACTTCCGAGCAGGCGTAGTAGGAGACATCGAGCAAATGTTCTTCTTCCAGGTGGCCATCAGACCGAGCTCCAGACGTGTATGTGTCATTGTGACCGTGATGACATTTGGTGCCGCGCACTACGTGAAGAACCTGAATGGTGAGCGATTTAAAGCCGAATTTTCTCGTACCTCGTCGAAGTCGAATAATCGAAGAGCATTCTGTTGGATGAGCTACATATGCTGGCGAGTGTCGAAACTGCAGCAGAAGAAGAAGCCATAAGAAGGCTGGCAAACGATGTGCGAAGTATACATTCCCAACACGGCTTCGAACTGGAAGGAACTGGGTGTCTAATTCATGCGCGGTCATGAATTCATGACAAAAGCGAAACATGTTAACGTTGGCACCTGACGCGAAAAACGGAAAAAGAGATTACGAATGTACGCAATCCGACACATTTACCTATAAAATCTCACCCAGAAACGATCTGCTCGTCGTGCTGATGGAAGTGAAGCAGCCGACAAAACACGCGAGGTGTTAGGCATCCCGTTGGGTCTCTTGGGTAATGTTCCTGAAAGGTCTGCTGCAAGAGTTTTCTGGCGTGCTAACGTCACCATTTTACCCGACGTCTGTAAAACTCAGACTACCAACGTGCTATCGTCAGATAACGTCGTCGACGACGACGCTGACTCGAAACATTCTGCAGCTGCGACGCGAGCGAAAATGGAATGGCACCAGTTGCCAAACTTCCGACCTTTCCGAAGAATGGTAGCGCCCGCTGCGATTTCTTTCGCTCCCTCGTTTAGAATGGAATGGCAGCAACTATCGGCGCCCGGCTTTTTTATAGCTCAGATTGCGGTTTTTTTATAAACTGAATAATCCCACAATCCGTGTCATGTTTTTTTTTTTTTTTTTGCATTGCACGCATTTGAATGGCTTAACAGTGCATTCCGTCGCATGGTGTGGTCGTTGGCATTTGTTGCAGGTAGTTTTATTACTGCAGAATATTTTTAAGTTACCTGTTTGGATACAGTTCTCGCAGGTAGCCACCCTGGGAACAACAGCTCTAGCAACTGGGATATGGAGAACCTCAAAAACTAGAAAGTGTGGAAGAGCCGTTCCCTCAAACGTGAGTCACTTGGATTTCCATTCCATGTATAGATTTTAGCCATCAATGGAACAATGAAGTTTCGAAAGCACCCAATCCGAATTTTAGGAGATCCGCAATGCGGATTTCGAGATCCATCGAGCTCGGTTACGATAATGCGTCGTTCGGGGATGCACTTAAAGCTTTGTTGAATATATTACGGCAGTCTCAAACTGACCGTTCAGGGTCGATGATAGCACTAGAGTTGAGCTCGAGAGCTGCTCTGCAACCAAATTTTCAGAAGTACGCTCGGTGTTTACACGCACGTAATGACCTCGCAGAGCAAATACTCTTTCGCTCATCCGGAATTAACTACTGATTATGGTGAATGAGTTGTGTTATTGAAATGCCTTAGATTGTTGTCCTTACGCAAGCGCACTTTTTTCAATTCACTAGCCCATTCTACACGAGTTTGTTATTTTTTTTTCCAAAAAATCGCAATTTTTTGAGGGACATTTTACTCGTTACTCGACTCGATAAAGCTATTGAAATTAAAACGTGATTCAATTAACATATTCCTGATATGTTATACGTTGTGCAGTAACGGTGTTTCTGTTTTTTAATCTACAGAAGCTCGTCCATCACCAAATGAGTTTAAAAATTTAAAGCTAACACAAGACATGCAAGTACAAATTAATACAATGGAGAAAGCGAATACATCTCCTACTACCCTTGCGCCAATAAATGTCGAAATTCAATCGGATAATGACAACTACGAAGATGAAAATGAAGAAGCCGTGCAAAAATGCACTACAGACGTGCAGCAAAAAAAAAATCAAGTTGCCCGCGTTATTTTTAACGCCAAGTTCTTCGTCCCGGCCGTCCGCATTTACTACGGGAAAAGATGACCTATTTCCAATGGAATTAATTACAGAAGAGGAGCAAAATAAAAATATAATTGCGCGATTTAAAAAAAAATTTTTTAGTACATCCTCGATCTAAAACAAATTTTTTAGTACATCCTCGATCTAAAAAAATTTTTTTAGTACATCCTCGATCTAAAAAAATTTTTTTTAGTACATCCTCGATCTAAAAATTTTTTTTTAGTACATCCTCGATCTAAAAAATTTTTTTTAGTACATCCTCGATCTAAAAAAAACTTTTTTAGTACATCCTTGATATGAAAAATATTTTTTTAGTACATCCTCGATCTAAAAAAATTTTTTTAGTACATCCTTGATCTAAAAAAAAATTTTTTAGTACATCCTCGATCAAAAAAAATTTTTTTAGTACATCCTCGATCTAAAAAAAACTTTTTTAGTACATCCTTGATATGAAAAATATTTTTTTAGTACATCCTCGATCTAAAAAAATTTTTTTAGTACATCCTCGATCAAAAAAAATTTTTTTAGTACATCCTCGATCAAAAAAAATTTGTTTAGTACATCCTCGATCTAAAAAAATTTTTTAGTACATCCTCGATCAAAAAAAATTTTTTTAGTACATCCTCGATCTAAAAAAAACTTTTTTAGTACATCCTTGATATGAAAAATATTTTTTTAGTACATCCTCGATCTAAAAAAATTTTTTTAGTACATCCTTGATCTAAAAAAAAATTTTTTAGTACATCCTCGATCTAAAAAAATTTTTTAGTACATCCTCGATCAAAAAAAATTTTTTTAGTACATCCTCGATCTAAAAAAATTTGTTTAGTACATCCTCGATCTAAAAAAATTTTTTAGTACATCCTCGATCAAAAAAAATTTTTTTAGTACATCCTCGATCAAAAAAAATTTTTTTAGTACATCCTCGATCAAAAAAAATTTGTTTAGTACATCCTCGATCTAAAAAAATTTTTTAGTACATCCTCGATCTAAAAAAATTTTTTAGTACATCCTCGATCAAAAAAAATTTTTTTAGTACATCCTCGATCAAAAAAAATTTGTTTAGTACATCCTCGATCTAAAAAAATTTTTTAGTACATCCTCGATCTAAAAAAATTTTTTTAGTACATCCTTGATCTAAAAAAAAATTTTTTAGTACATCCTCGATCTAAAAAAATTTTTTAGTACATCCTCGATCAAAAAAAATTTTTTAGTACATCCTCGATCAAAAAAAATTTTTTTAGTACATCCTCGATCAAAAAAAATTTGTTTAGTACATCCTCGATCTAAAAAAATTTTTTAGTACATCCTCGATCAAAAAAAATTTTTTTAGTACATCCTCGATCTAAAAAAAACTTTTTTAGTACATCCTTGATATGAAAAATATTTTTTTAGTACATCCTCGATTTAAAAAAATTTTTTTAGTACATCCTTGATCTAAAAAAAAATTTTTTAGTACATCCTCGATCTAAAAAAATTTTTTAGTACATCCTCGATCAAAAAAAATTTTTTTAGTACATCCTCGATCAAAAAAAATTTGTTTAGTACATCCTCGATCTAAAAAAATTTTTTAGTACATCCTCGATCAAAAAAAATTTTTTTAGTACATCCTTGATCAAAAAAAATTTTTTTAGTACATCCTCGATCAAAAAAAATTTGTTTAGTACATCCTCGATCTAAAAAAATTTTTTTAGTACATCCTCGATCTAAAAAAATTTTTTTAAGTACATCATCGATCTAAAAAAAATTTTTTTAGTACATCCTCGATCTAAAAAAATTTTTTTAGTACATCCTTGATATGAAAAAATTTTTTTAGTACATCCTCGATCAAAAAAAATTTTTTTTAGTACATCCTTGATATGAAAAAATTTTTTTTAGTACATCCTCGATCTAAAAAAATTTTTTTAGTACATCCTTGATATGAAAAATATTTTTTTAGTACATCCTTGATATGAAAAAATTTTTTTTAGTACATCCTCGATCAAAAAAAATTTTTTTAGTACATCCTCGATCTAAACAAATTTTTTTAGTACATCCTCGTTCAAAAAAATTTTTTTAGTACATCCTCGTTCAAAAAAATTTTTTTTAGTACATCCTCGATCTAAAAAAATTTTTTTAAGTACATCATCGATCTAAAAAAAATTTTTTTAGTACATCCTCGATCTAAAAAAATTTTTTTAGTACATCCTTGATATGAAAAAATTTTTTTAGTACATCCTCGATCAAAAAAAATTTTTTTTAGTACATCCTTGATATGAAAAAATTTTTTTTAGTACATCCTCGATCTAAAAAAATTTTTTTAGTACATCCTTGATATGAAAAATATTTTTTTAGTACATCCTCGATCTAAAAAAAATTTTTTTAGTACATCCTCGATCTAAAAAAATTTTTTTAGTACATCCTCGATCAAAAAAAATTTGTTTAGTACATCCTCGATCTAAAAAAATTTTGTTAGTACATCCTCGATCTTAAAAAATTTTTATAGTACATCCTCGATCTAAAAAAATTTTTTTAGTACATCCTTGATATGAAAAAATTTTTTTTAGTACATCCTCGATTTAAAAAAAATTTTTTAGTACATCCTCGATCTAAAAAAAATTTTTTAGTACATCCTCGATCTAAAAAAAATTTTTTAGTACATCCTCGATCTAAAAAAATTTTTTTAGTACATCCTCGATCTAAAAAAATTTTTTTAGTACATCCTCGATTTAAAAAAAATTTTTTTAGTACATCCTCGATCTAAAAAAATTTTTTTAGTACATCCTCGATCTAAAAAAAAATTTTTAGTACATCCTCGATTTCAAAAAAAATTTTTTAGTACATCCTCGATCTAAAAAAATTTTTTTAGTACATCCTCGATCTAAAAAAATTTTTTTAGTAGATCCTCGATCAAAAAAATTTTTTTTAGTACATCCTTGATATGAAAAAAATTTTTTTAGTACATCCTTGATGTGAAAAAATTTTTTAGTACATCCTTGATCTAAAAAAAATTTTTATAGTACATCCTCGATCAAAAAAATGTTTTTTTAGTACATCCTTGATATGAAAAAAATTTTTTTAGTACATCCTCGATCAAAAAAAATTTTTTTAGTACATCCTCGATCTAAAAAAATTTTTTTAGTACATCCTCGATCTAAAACAAATTTTTTTAGTACATCCTAGCTCAAAAAAAATTTTTTTAGTACATCCTCGATCTAAAAAAAATTTTTTTAGTACATCCTTGATATGAAAAAATTTTTTTAGTACATCCTCGATCAAAAAAAATTTTTTTAGTACATCCTCGATCTAAAAAAATTTTTTTAAGTACATCATCGATCTAAAAAAAATTTTTTTAGTACATCCTTGATATGAAAAATATTTTTTTAGTACATCCTCGATCTAAAAAAAAATTTTTTAGTACATCCTCGATCTAAAAAAATTTTTTTAGTACATCCTCGATCAAAAAAAATTTTTTTAGTACATCCTCGATCTAAAAAAAATTTTTTTAGTACATCCTTGATATGAAAAAAATTTTTTTAGTACATCCTCGATCTAAAAAAAATTTTTTTAGTACATCCTTGATATGAAAAAAATTTTTTTAGTACATCCTTGATATGAAAAAATTTTTTTTAGTACATCCTCGATCTAAAAAAATTTTTTTAGTACATCCTCGATCAAAAAAAATTTTTTTAGTACATCCTCGATCTAAAAAAAATTTTTTTGTACATCCTCGATCTAAAAAAAATTTTTTTAGTACATCCTCGATCTAAACAAATTTTTTTAGTACATCCTCGTTCAAAAAAATTTTTTTAGTACATCCTCGTTCAAAAAAATTTTTTTTAGTACATCCTCGATCTAAAAAAATTTTTTTAGTACATCCTCGTTCAAAAAAATTTTTTTTAGTACATCCTCGATCTAAAAAAATTTTTTTAGTACATCCTCGATCTAAAAAAAAATTTTTTTAGTACATCCTTGATATGAAAAATATTTTTTTAGTACATCCTCGATCTAAAAAAAAATTTTTTAGTACATCCTCGATCTAAAACAATTTTTTTAGTACATCCTCGATCAAAAAAAATTTTTTTAGTACATCCTCGATCTAAAAAAATTTTTTAGTACATCCTTGATATGAAAAAAATTTTTTTAGTACATCCTCGACCTAAAAAAAATTTTTTTAGTACATCCTCGATCTAAAAAAATTTTTTTAGTACATCCTCGATTTAAAAAAATTTTTTTAGTACATCCTCGATCTAAAAAAAATTTTTTTAGTACATCCTTGATATGAAAAAATTTTTTTTAGTACATCCTCGATTTAAAAAAAATTTTTTAGTACATCCTCGATCTAAAAAAAATTTTTTAGTACATCCTCGATCTAAAAAAAATTTTTTTAGTACATCCTTCATATGAAAAAAATTTTTTTAGTACATCCTTGATGTGAAAAAAATTTTTTTAGTACATCCTCGATCTAAAAAAAAATTTTTTTAGTACATCCTTGATATGAAAAATATTTTTTTAGTACATCCTCGATCTAAAAAAATTTTTTTAGTACATCCTTGATCTAAAAAAAAATTTTTTAGTACATCCTCGATCTAAAAAAATTTTTTAGTACATCCTCGATCAAAAAAAATTTTTTTAGTACATCCTCGATCAAAAAAAATTTGTTTAGTACATCCTCGATCTAAAAAAATTTTTTAGTACATCCTCGATCAAAAAAAATTTTTTTAGTACATCCTTGATCAAAAAAAATTTTTTTAGTACATCCTCGATCAAAAAAAATTTGTTTAGTACATCCTCGATCTAAAAAAATTTTTTTAGTACATCCTCGATCTAAAAAAATTTTTTTAAGTACATCATCGATCTAAAAAAAATTTTTTTAGTACATCCTCGATCTAAAAAAAATTTTTTAGTACATCCTTGATATGAAAAAAAATTTTTTAGTACATCCTCGATCTAAAAAAAATTTTTTAGTACATCCTCGATCTAAAAAAATTTGTTTAGTACATCCTCGATCCAAAAAATTTTTTTTGGTACATCCTCGATATAAAAAAAATTTTTTAATACATCCTGGATCAAAAAAAACTTTTTTTAGTACATCCTCGATCTAAAAAAAATTTTTTAGTACATCCTTCATATGAAAAAAATTTTTTTAGTACATCCTCGATCAAAAAAAATTTTTTTAGTACATCCTCGATCTAAAAAAATTTTTTTAGTACATCCTCGATCAAAAAAATTTTTTTTAGTACATCCTCGATCTAAAAAAAATTTTTTAGTACATCCTCGATCTAAAAAAAATTTTTTTAGTACATCCTCGATCTAAAAAATTTTTTTAGTACATCCTCGATCTAAAAAAATTTTTTTAGTACATCCTCGATCAAAAAAAATTTTTTTAGTACATCCTCGATCTAAAAAAATTTTTTTAGTACATCCTCGATCTAAAAAAAATTTTTTTAGTACATCCTCGATCTAAAAAAATTTTTTTAATACATCCTGGATCAAAAAAAACTTTTTTTAGTACATCCTCGATCTAAAAAAAATTTTTTAGTACATCCTTCATATGAAAAAAATTTTTTTAGTACATCCTCGATCAAAAAAAATTTTTTTAGTACATCCTCGATCTAAAAAAAATTTTTTAGTACATCCTTGATATGAAAAAAAATTTTTTAGTACATCCTCGATCAAAAAAATTTTTTTTAGTACATCCTCGATCTAAAAAAAATTTTTTAGTACATCCTCGATCTAAAAAAAATTTTTTTAGTACATCCTCGATCTAAAAAATTTTTTTAGTACATCCTCGATCTAAAAAAATTTTTTTAGTACATCCTCGATCAAAAAAAATTTTTTTAGTACATCCTCGATCTAAAAAAATTTTTTTAGTACATCCTCGATCTAAAAAAAATTTTTTTAGTACATCCTTGATATGAAAAAAATTTTTTTAGTACATCCTCGATTTAAAAAAAATTTTTAGTACATCCTCGATCTAAAAAAATTTTTTTAGTACATCCTCGATCTGAAAAATTTTTTTAGTACATCCTCGATCTAAAAAAAATTCTTTAGTACATCCTCGATCAAAAAAAAATTTTTTTAGTACATCCTCGATTTAAAAAAAATTTTTTTAGTACATCCTCGATCTAAAAAAATTTTTTTAGTACATCCTCGATTTAAAAAAAATTTTTTTAGTATATCCTCGATTTAAAAAAATTTTTTTAGTACATCCTCGATCTAAAAAAAATTTTTTTAATACATCCTTGATATGAAAAAATTTTTTTTAGTACATCCTCGATTTAAAAAAAATTTTTTTAGTACATCCTCGATCTAAAAAAATTTTTTTAGTACATCCTCGATTTAAAAAAAATTTTTTTAGTACATCCTCGATTTAAAAAAAATTTTTTTAGTACATCCTCGATCTAAAAAAATTTTTTTAGTACATCCTCGATTTACAAAAAATTTTTTTAGTACATCCTCGATTTAAAAGAATTTTTTTAGTACATCCTCGATCTAAAAAAAATTTTTTAGTACATCCTCGATCTAAAAAAATTTTTTTAGTACATCCTCGACCTAAAAAAAATTTTTTTAGTACATCCTCGACCTAAAAAAAAATTTTTTTAGTACATCCTCGATCTAAAAAAATTTTTTTAGTACATCCTCGATCTAAAAAAAATTTTTTTAGTACATTCCTCGATCTAAAAAAATTTTTTTTAGTACATCCTCGATTTAAAAAAAATTTTTTTAGTACATCCTCGATCTAAAAAATTTTTTTAGTACATCCTCGATCTAAAAAAAATTTTTTAGTACATCCTTGATATGAAAAAATTTTTTTTAGTACATCCTCGATCTAAAAAAAAATTTTTAGGTCATCCTCGATCTAAAAAAATTTTTTTAGTACATCCTCGATCTAAAAAAATTTTTTTAGTACATCCTCGATTTAAAAAAATTTTTTTAGTACATCCTCGATCAAAAAAAATTTTTTTAGTACATCCTCGATTTAAAAAAAATTTTTTTAGTACATCCTCGATCTAAAAAAATTTTTTTAGTACATCCTCGATCTAAAAAAATTTTTTTAGTACATCCTCGATTTAAAAAAAAATTTTCTAAGTACATCCTCGATTTAAAAAAATTTTTTTAGTACATCCTCGATCTAAAAAAAATTTTTTTAATACATCCTTGATATGAAAAAATTTTTTTTAGTACATCCTCGATTTAAAAAAAAATTTTTTAGTACATCCTCGATCTAAAAAAATTTTTTTAGTACATCCTCGATTTACAAAAAATTTTTTAGTACATCCTCGATTTAAAAGAATTTTTTTAGTACATCCTCGATCTAAAAAAAATTTTTTTAGTACATCCTCGATCTAAAAAAATTTTTTTTAGTACATCCTCGACCTAAAAAAAATTTTTTTAGTACATCCTCGACCTAAAAAAAATTTTTTTAGTACATCCTCGATCTAAAAAAATTTTTTTAGTACATCCTCGATCTAAAAAAAATTTTTTTAGTACATCCTCGATCTAAAAAAATTTTTTTAGTACATCCTCGATTTAAAAAAAATTTTTTTAGTACATCCTCGATCTAAAAAAAATTTTTTTAGTACATCCTCGATCTAAAAAAAATTTTTTAGTACATCCTTGATATGAAAAAATTTTTTTTAGTACATCCTCGATCTAAAAAAAAATTTTTAGGTCATCCTCGATCTAAAAAAATTTTTTTAGTACATCCTCGATCTAAAAAAAAATTTTTTTAGTACATCCTTGATATGAAAAAATTTTTTTAGTACATCCTCGATCCAACAAAAAATTTTTTTAGTACATCCTCGATCTAAAAAAATTTTTTTAGTACATCCTCGATCTAAAAAAAAATTTTTTTAGTACATCCTTGATATGAAAAAATTTTTTTAGTACATCCTCGATCTAAAAAAATTTTTTTAGTACATCCTCGATCTAAAAAAATTTTTTTAGTACATCCTCGATCTAAAAAAATTTTTTTAGTACATCCTCAATTTAAAAAAAATTTTTTTAGTACATCCTCGATCTAAAAAAATTTTTTTAGTACATCCTCGATCTAAAAAAAATTTTTTT
>NW_026525583.1:0-70924 GCF_943737925.1 Anopheles nili | reverse complement strand
ACATCCTCGATCTAAAAAAATTTTTTTTAGTACATCCTCGATCAAAAAAAATTTTTTTTAGTACATCCTCGATCTAAAAAAAATTTTTTTAGTACATCCTCGATCTAAAAAAAATTTTTTTAGTACATCCTCGATCTAAAAAAAATTTTTTTAGTACATTCTCGATCTAACAAAAATTTTTTTAGTACATCCTCGATCAAAAAAAATTTTTTTTAGTACATCCTCGATCAAAAAAAATTTTTTTAGTACATCCTCGATCTAAAAAAAATTTTTTTAGTACATCCTCGATCTAAAAAAAATTTTTTTTAGTACATCCTCGATCAAAAAAAATTTTTTTAGTACATCCTCGATCTAAAAAAAATTTTTTTAGTACATCCTCGATCTAAAAAAAATTTTTTTAGTACATCCTCGATCTAAAAAAAAATTTTTTTAGTACATCCTCGATCAAAAAAAATTTTTTTAGTACATCCTCGATCTAAAAAAAATTTTTTTAGTACATCCTCGATCTAAAAAAAATTTTTTTAGTACATCCTCGATCTAAAAAAAATTTTTTTAGTACATCCTCGATCAAAAAAAATTTTTTTAGTACATCCTCGATCAAAAAAAATTTATTTTAGTACATCCTCGATCTAAAAAAAATTTTTTTAGTACATCCTCGATCAAAAAAAAATTTTTTTAGTACATCCTCGATCTAAAAAAAATTTTTTTAGTACATCCTCGATCTAAAAAAAATTTTTTTTAGTACATCCTCGATCTAAAAAAATTTTTTTAGTACATCCTCGATCTAAAAAAATTTTTTTTAGTACATCCTTGATATGAAAAAAATTTTTTTAGTACATCCTCGATTTAAAAAAAATTTTTTTAGTACATCCTCGATCTAAAAAAAATTTTTTTAGTACATCCTCGATCTAAAAAAAATTTTTTTAGTACATCCTCGATCTAAAAAAAATTTTTTTAGTACATCCTCGATCAAAAAAAATTTTTTTAGTACATCCTCGATCTAAAAAAAAATTTTTTTAGTACATCCTCGATCTAAAAAAAATTTTTTTAGTACATCCTCGATCTAAAAAAAAATTTTTTTAGTACATCCTCGATCAAAAAAAAATTTTTTTAGTACATCCTCGATCAAAAAAAATTTTTTTAGTACATCCTCGATCTAAAAAAAATTTTTTTAGTACATCCTCGATCAAAAAAAATTTTTTTAGTACATCCTCGATCTAAAAAAAATTTTTTTAGTACATCCTCGATCTAAAAAAAATTTTTTTAGTACATCCTCGATCTAAAAAAAATTTTTTTAGTACATCCTTGATATGAAAAAAAATTTTTTTAGTACATCCTCGATCAAAAAAAATTTTTTTAGTACATCCTCGATCTAAAAAAAAATTTTTTAGTACATCCTTGATATGAAAAAATTTTTTTTAGTACATCCTCGATCTAAAAAAAAATTTTTTAGTACATCCTCGATCTAAAAAAATTTTTTTAGTACATCCTAGATCAAAAAAAATTTTTTTAGTACATCCTCGATCTAAAAAAAATTTTTTTAGTACATCTTTGATATGAAAAAATTTTTTTCAGTACATCCTCGATCTAAAAAAATTTTTTAGTACATCCTCGATGTAAAAAAAATTTTTTTAGTACATCCTTGATATGAAAAAATTTTTTTAGTACATCCTCGATCTAAAAAAATTTTTTAGTACAGCCTCGATCTAAAAAAAATTTTTTTTGTACATCCTCGATGTAAAAAAAATTTTTTTAGTACATCCTCGATCTAAAAAAATTTTTTTAATACATCCTCGATCTAAAAAAATTTTTTTAGTACATCCTCGATCAAAAAAAATTTTTTTAGTACATCCTCGATCAAAAAAAATTTTTTTAGTACATCCTCGATCTAAAAAAAATTTTTTTAGTACATCCTTGATATGAAAAAATTTTTTTTAGTACATCCTCGATCTAAAAAAAATTTTTTTAGTACATCCTTGATATGAAAAAAATTTTTTTAGTACATCCTCGATCAAAAAAAATTTTTTTAGTACATCCTCGATCAAAAAAAATTTTTTTAGTACATCCTTGATATGAAAAAATTTTTTTTTAGTACATCCTCGATCTAAAAAAATTTTTTTAGTACATCCTCGATCTAAAAAAAAATTTTTTAGTACATCCTTGATATGAAAAAATTTTTTTTAGTACATCCTCGATCTAAAATAATTTTTTTAGTACATCCTCGATCAAAAAAAATTTTTTTAGTACATACTCGATCTAAAAAAAATTTTTTTAGTACATCCTCGATCAAAAAAAATTTTTTTAGTACATCCTCGATCTAAAAAAAATTTTTTTAGTACATCCTTGATATGAAAAAAATTTTTTTAGTACATCCTTGATATGAAAAAATTTTTTTTAGTACATCCTCGATCTAAAAACATTTTTTTAGTACATCCTTGATCAAAAAAAATTTTTTTAGTACATCCTCGATCTAAAAAAAATTTTTTTAGTACATCCTTGATATGAAAAATTTTTTTAGTACATCCTCGTTCAAAAAAAATTTTTTTAGTACATCCTAGATCAAAAAAAATTTTTTTAGTACATCCTCGATCTAAAAAAATTTTTTTTTGGTACATCCTTGATATGAAAAAATTTTTTTAGTACATCCTCGATCTAAAAAAATTTTTTAGTACATCCTCGATCAAAAAAAATTTTTTTAGTACATCCTCGATCTAAAAAAATTTTTTTAGTACATCCTCGATCTAAAAAAAAATTTTTTAGTACATCCTTGATATGAAAAAATTTTTTTAGTACATCCGCGATCTAAAAAAAATTTTTTTAGTACATCCTTGATATGAAAAAAATTTTTTTAGCACATCCTCGATCAAAAAAAATTTTTTTAGTACATCCTCGATCTAAAAAAAAATTTTTTAGTACATCCTCGATCTAAAAAAATTTTTTTAGTACATCCTCGATCTAAAAAAAATTTTTTTAGTACATCCTCGATCAAAAAAAATTTTTTTAAGTACATCCTTGATATGAAAAATTTTTTTTTAGTACATCCTCGATCTAAAAAAATTTTTTTAGTACATCCGCGATCTAAAAAAAATTTTTTTAGTACATCCTCGATCAAAAAAAATTTTTTAGTACATCCTTGATATGAAAAAATTTTTTTTAGTACATCCTCGATCTAAAAAAATTTTTTTAGTACATACTCGATCAAAAAAAATTTTTTTAGTACATCCTCGATCTAAAAAAAATTTTTAGTACATCCTTGATATGAAAAAATTTTTTTTAGTACATCCTCGATCTAAAAAAATTTTTTTAGTACATCCGCGATCTAAAAAAAATTTTTTTAGTACATCCTCGATCAAAAAAAATTTTTTAGTACATCCTCGATCAAAAAAAATTTTTTTAGTACATCCTCGATCTAAAAAAAATTTTTAGTACATCCTTGATATGGAAAAATTTTTTTTAGTACATCCTCGATCTAAAAAAATTTTTTTAGTACATACTCGATCAAAAAAAATTTTTTTAGTACATCCTCGATCTAAAAAAAATTTTTAGTACATCCTTGATATGAAAAAATTTTTTTTAGTACATCCTCGATCTAAAAAAATTTTTTTAGTACATCCGCGATCTAAAAAAAATTTTTTTAGTACATCCTCGATCAAAAAAAATTTTTTAGTACATCCTTGATATGAAAAAATTTTTTTTAGTACATCCTCGATCTAAAAAAATTTTTTTAGTACATACTCGATCAAAAAAAATTTTTTTAGTACATCCTCGATCTAAAAAAAATTTTTAGTACATCCTTGATATGAAAAAATTTTTTTTAGTACATCCTCGATCTAAAAAAATTTTTTTAGTACATCCGCGATCTAAAAAAAATTTTTTTAGTACATCCTAGATCAAAAAAAATTTTTTTAGTACATCCTCGATCAAAAAAAAATTTTTTTAGTACATCCTTGATATGAAAAATATTTTTTTAGTACATCCTCGATCTAAAAAAATTTTTTTAGTACATCCTCGATCAAAAACAATTTTTTTAGTACATCCTCGATCTAAAAAAAAATTTTTAGTACATCCTTGATATGAAAAATTTTTTTTTAGTACATCCTCGATCTAAAAAAATTTTTTTAGTACATCCTCGATCAAAAAAAATTTTTTTAGTACATCCTCGATCTAAAAAAAAATTTTAAGTACATCCTTGATATGAAAAATTTTTTTTTAGTACATCCTCGATCTAAAAAAATTTTTTTAGTACATCCTCGATCAAAAAAAATTTTTTTAGTACATCCTCGATCTAAAAAAAATTTTTTTAGTACATCCTCGATCTAAAAAAAATTTTTTAAGTACATCCTTGATATGAAAAAAATTTTTTTAGTACATCCTCGATCAAAAAAAATTTTTTAGTACATCCTCGATCAGAAAAAATTTTTTTAGTACATCCTCGATCTAAAAAAAAATTTTTTAGTACATCCTCGATATGAAAAAAATTTTTTTAGTACATCCTCGATCAAAAAAAATTTTTTAGTACATCCTCGATCAAAAAAAATTTTTTTAGTACATCCTCGATCTAAAAAAATTTTTTAGTACATCCTCGATCAAAAAAAATTTTTTTAGTACATCCTCGATCTAAAAAAAATTTTTTTAGTACATCCTTGATATGAAAAAAATTTTTTTAGTACATCCTCGATCAAAAAAAATTTTTTAGTACATCCTCGATCAAAAAAAATTTTTTTAGTACATCCTCGATCTAAAAAAAATTTTTAGTACATCCTTGATATGAAAAAATTTTTTTTAGTACATCCTCGATCTAAAAAAATTTTTTTAGTACATCCGCGATCTAAAAAAAATTTTTTTAGTACATCCTAGATCAAAAAAAATTTTTATAGTACATCCTCGATCAAAAAAAAATTTTTTTAGTACATCCTTGATATGAAAAATATTTTTTTAGTACATCCTCGATCTAAAAAAATTTTTTTAGTACATCCTCGATCAAAAAAAATTTTTTTAGTACATCCTCGATCTAAAAAAAAATTTTTAGTACATCCTTGATATGAAAAATTTTTTTTTAGTACATCCTCGATCTAAAAAAATTTTTTTAGTACATCCTCGATCAAAAAAAATTTTTTTAGCACATCCTCGATCTAAAAAAATTTTTTTAGTACATCCTCGATTTAAAAAAAATTTTTTAGTACATCCTCGATCTAAAAAAGTTTTTTTAGTACATCCTTGATATGAAAAAAATTTTTTTAGTACATCCTCGATCTAAAAAAATTTTTTTAGTACATCCTCGATCTAAAAAAAAATTTTTTTGTACATCCTTGATATGAAAAAACTTTTTTTAGTACATCCTCGATCAAAAAAAAATTTTTTTAGTACATCCTCGATTTAAAAAAAATTTTTTTAGTACATCCTCGATCTAAAAAATTTTTTTTAGTACATCGTCGATCTAAAAAAATTTTTTTAGTACATCCTCGATTTAAAAAAAAATTTTTTAGTACATCCTTGATCTAAAAAAATTTTTTTAGTACATCCTCGATCTAAAAAATTTTTTTTAGTACATCGTCGATCTAAAAAAATTTTTTTAGTACATCCTCGATCTAAAAAAATTTTTTTAGTACATCCTCGATTTAAAAAAAATTTTTTTAGTACATCCTCGATCTAAAAAAATTTTTTTAGTACATCCTCGATCTAAAAAAATTTTTTTAGTACATCCTCGATCTAAAAAAAATTTTTTTAGTACATCCTTGATCTAAAAAAATTTTTTTAGTACATCCTCGATCTAAAAAAATTTGTTTAGTACATCCTCGATTTAAAAAAAATTTTTTTAGTACATCCTTGATCTAAAAAAATTTTTTTAGTACATCCTCGATCAAAAAAAATTTTTTTAGTACATCCTCGATTTAAAAAAAATTTTTTTAGTACATCCTCGATCTAAAAAAATTTTTTTAGTACATCCTCGACCTAAAAAAAATTTTTTTAGTACATCCTCGATCTAAAAAAATTTTTTTAGTACATCCTCGATTTAAAAAAAATTTTTTTAGTACATCCTCGATTTAAAAAAATTTTTTTAGTACATCCTCGATCTAAAAAAAATTTTTTTAGTACATCCTCGATCTAAAAAAATTTTTTTAGTACATCCTCGATCTAAAAAAATTTTTTTAGTACATCCTCGATCTAAAAAAAATTTTTTTAGTACATCCTTGATATGAAAAAATTTTTTTTAGTACATCCTCGATTTAAAAAAAAATTTTTAGTACATCCTCGATCTAAAAAAAATTTTTTTAGTACATCCTCGATCTAAAAAAATTTTTTTAGTACATCCTCGATCTAAAAAAAATTTTTTTAGTACATCCTTGATATGAAAAAATTTTTTTTAGTACATCCTCGATTTAAAAAAAAATTTTTAGTACATCCTCGATCTAAAAAAAATTTTTTTAGTACATCCTCGATCTAAAAAAATTTTTTTAGTACATCCTCGATTTAAAAAAAATTTTTTTAGTACATCCTCGATCTAAAAAAATTTTTTTAGTACATCCTCGACCTAAAAAAAATTTTTTTAGTACATCCTCGATCTAAAAAAATTTTTTTAGTACATCCTCGATTTAAAAAAAATTTTTTTAGTACATCCTCGATTTAAAAAAATTTTTTTAGTACATCCTCGATCTAAAAAAAATTTTTTTAGTACATCCTCGATCTAAAAAAATTTTTTTAGTACATCCTCGACCTAAAAAAAATTTTTTTAGTACATCCTCGATCTAAAAAAATTTTTTTAGTACATCCTCGACCTAAAAAAAATTTTTTTAGTACATCCTCGATCTAAAAAAATTTTTTTAGTACATCCTCGATTTAAAAAAAATTTTTTTAGTACATCCTCGATCTAAAAAATTTTTTTAGTACATCCTCGACCTAAAAAAAATTTGTTTAGTACATCCTCGATCTAAAAAAATTTTTTTAGTACATCCTCGATTTAAAAAAAATTTTTTTAGTACATCCTCGATCTAAAAAAATTTTTTTAGTACATGCTCGATCTAAAAAAAATTTTTTTAGTACATCCTTGATATGAAAAAATTTTTTTTAGTACATCCTCGATTTAAAAAAAATTTTTTAGTACATCCTCGATCTAAAAAAAATTTTTTTAGTACATCCTCGATCTAAAAAAATTTTTTTAGTACATCCTCGATTAAAAAAAAATTTTTTTAGTACATCCTCGATCTAAAAAAATTTTTTTAGTACATCCTCGATTTAAAAAAAATTTTTTTAGTACATCCTCGATTTAAAAAAATTTTTTTAGTACATCCTCGATCTAAAAAAATTTTATTAGTACATCCTCGATTTAAAAAAAATTTTTTTAGTACATCCTCGATCTAAAAAAATTTTTTTAGTACATCCTCGACCTAAAAAAAATTTTTTTTAGTACATCCTCGATCTAAAAAAATTTTTTTAGTACATCCTCGATTTAAAAAAAATTTTTTTTAGTACATCCTCGACCTAAAAAAAATTTTTTTAGTACATCCTCGATCTAAAAAAATTTTTTTAGTACATCCTCGATTTAAAAAAAATTTTTTTAGTACATCCTCGATTTTAAAAAAATTTTTTTAGTACATCCTCGATCTAAAAAAAATTTTTTTAGTACATCCTCGATTTAAAAAAAATTTTTTTAGTACATCCTCGATCTAAAAAAATTTTTTTAGTACATCCTCGACCTAAAAAAAATTTTTTTAGTACATCCTCGATCTAAAAAAATTTTTTTAGTACATCCTCGATTTAAAAAAAATTTTTTTAGTACATCCTCGATCTAAAAAAATTTTTTTAGTACATCCTCGATTTAAAAAAAATTTTTTTAGTACATCCTCGATCTAAAAAAATTTTTTTAGTACATCCTCGATCTAAAAAAAATTTTTTTAGTACATCCTTGATATGAAAAAATTTTTTTTAGTACATCCTCGATTTAAAAAAAATTTTTTAGTACATCCTCGATCTAAAAAAAATTTTTTTAGTACATCCTCGATCTAAAAAAATTTTTTTAGTACATCCTCGATTTAAAAAAAATTTTTTTAGTACATCCTCGATCTAAAAAAATTTTTTTAGTACATCCTCGACTAAAAAAAATTTTTTTAGTACATCCTCGATCTAAAAAAATTTTTTTAGTACATCCTCGATTTAAAAAAAATTTTTTTAGTACATCCTCGATTTAAAAAAATTTTTTTAGTACATCCTCGATCTAAAAAAAATTTTTTTAGTACATCCTCGATCTAAAAAAATTTTTTTAGTACATCCTCGACCTAAAAAAAATTTTTTTAGTACATCCTCGATCTAAAAAAATTTTTTTAGTACATCCTCGACCTAAAAAAAATTTTTTTAGTACATCCTCGATCTAAAAAAAATTTTTTTAGTACATCCTCGATCTAAAAAAATTTTTTTAGTACATCCTCGATTTAAAAAAAATTTTTTTAGTACATCCTCGATCTAAAAAAATTTTTTTAGTACATCCTCGATCTAAAAAAAATTTTTTTAGTACATCCTTGATATGAAAAAATTTTTTTTAGTACATCCTCGATTTAAAAAAAATTTTTTAGTACATCCTCGATCTAAAAAAAATTTTTTTAGTACATCCTCGATCTAAAAAAATTTTTTTAGTACATCCTCGATTTAAAAAAAATTTTTTTAGTACATCCTCGATCTAAAAAAATTTTTTTAGTACATCCTCGATTTAAAAAAAAATTTTTTAGTACATCCTCGATTTAAAAAAATTTTTTTAGTACATCCTCGATCTAAAAAAATTTTTTTAGTACATCCTCGATTTAAAAAAAATTTTTTAGTATATCCTCGATCTAAAAAAAATTTTTTTAGTACATCCTCGATCTAAAAAAATTTTTTTAGTACATCCTCTATTTAAAAAAAATTTTTTTAGTACATCCTCGATCTAAAAAAATTTTTTTAGTACATCCTCGACCTAAAAAAAATTTTTTTAGTACATCCTCGATCTAAAAAAATTTTTTTAGTACATCCTCGATTCAAAAAAAATTTTTTTAGTACATCCTCGATTTAAAAAAATTTTTTTAGTACATCCTCGATCTAAAAAAATTTTTTTAGTACATCCTCGATCTAAAAAAAATTTTTTTAGTACATCCTTGATATGAAAAAATTTTTTTTAGTACATCCTCGATTTAAAAAAAATTTTTTAGTACATCCTCGATCTAAAAAAAATTTTTTTAGTACATCCTCGATCTAAAAAAATTTTTTTAGTACATCCTCGATTTAAAAAAAATTTTTTAGTACATCCTCGATATAAAAAAATTTTTTTAGTACATCCTCGATTTAAAAAAAATTTTTTTAGTACATCCTCGATTTAAAAAAATTTTTTTAGTACATCCTCGATCTAAAAAAATTTTTTTAGTACATCCTCGATTTAAAAAAAATTTTTTAGTACATCCTCGATCTAAAAAAAATTTTTTTAGTACATCCTCGATCTAAAAAAATTTTTTTAGTACATCCTCGATTTAAAAAAAATTTTTTTAGTACATCCTCGATCTAAAAAAATTTTTTTAGTACATCCTCGACCTAAAAAAAATTTTTTTAGTACATCCTCGATCTAAAAAAATTTTTTTAGTACATCCTCGATTTAAAAAAAAATTTTTTAGTACATCCTCGATTTAAAAAAATTTTTGTAGTACATCCTCGATCTAAAAAAAATTTTTTTAGTACATCCTCGATCTAAAAAAAATTTTTTTAGTACATCCTCGACCTAAAAAAAATTTTTTTAGTACATCCTCGATCTAAAAAAATTTTTTTAGTACATCCTCGACCTAAAAAAAAATTTTTTTAGTACATCCTCGATCTAAAAAAAATTTTTTTAGTACATCCTCGATTTAAAAAAAAAATTTTTTAGTACATCCTCGATCTAAAAAAATTTTTTTAGTACATCCTCGTTCTAAAAAAAATTTTTTTAGTACATCCTTGATATGAAAAAATTTTTTTTAGTACATCCTCGATTTAAAAAAAATTTTTTAGTACATCCTCGATCTAAAAAAAATTTTTTTAGTACATCCTCGATCTAAAAAAATTTTTTTAGTACATCCTCGATTTAAAAAAAATTTTTTTAGTACATCCTCGATCTAAAAAAATTTTTTTAGTACATCCTCGATTTAAAAAAAATTTTTTTAGTACATCCTCGATTTAAAAAATTTTTTTTAGTACATCCTCGATCTAAAAAAATTTTTTTAGTACATCCTCGATTTAAAAAAAATTTTTTTAGTACATCCTCGATCTAAAAAAATTTTTTTAGTACATCCTCGACCTAAAAAAAATTTTTTTAGTACATCCTCGATCTAAAAAAATTTTTTTAGTACATCCTCGACCTAAAAAAAATTTTTTTAGTACATCCTCGACCTAAAAAAAATTTTTTTAGTACATCCTCGATCTAAAAAAATTTTTTTAGTACATCCTCGATTTAAAAAAAATTTTTTTAGTACATCCTCGATTTAAAAAAATTTTTTTAGTACATCCTCGATCTAAAAAAATTTTTTTAGTACATCCTCGATTTAAAAAAAATTTTTTTAGTACATCCTCGACCTAAAAAAATTTTTTTAGTACATCCTCGACCTAAAAAAAATTTTTTTAGTACATCCTCGATCTAAAAAAATTTTTTTAGTACATCCTCGATTTAAAAAAAATTTTTTTAGTACATCCTCGATCTAAAAAAATTTTTTTAGTACATCCTCGATCTAAAAAAAATTTTTTAAGTACATCCTTGATATGAAAAAATTTTTTTAGTACATCCTCGATTTAAAAAAAATTTTTTAGTACATCCTCGATCTAAAAAAAATTTTTTTAGTACATCCTCGATCTAAAAAAATTTTTTTAGTACATCCTCGATTTAAAAAAAATTTTTTTAGTACATCCTCGATCTAAAAAAATTTTTTTAGTACATCCTCGATTTAAAAAAAATTTTTTTAGTACATCCTCGATTTAAAAAAATTTTTTTAGTACATCCTCGATCTAAAAAAATTTTTTTAGTACATCCTTGATCTAAAAAAAATTTTTTTAGTACATCCTCGATCTAAAAAAATTTTTTTAGTACATCCTCGACCTAAAAAAAAATTTTTTTAGTACATCCTCGATTTAAAAAAATTTTTTTAGTACATCCTCGATCTAAAAAAATTTTTTTAGTACATCCTCGATTTAAAAAAATTTTTTTAGTACATCCTCGATCTAAAAAAAATTTTTTTAGTACATCCTCGATCTAAAAAAAATTTTTTTAGTACATCCTCGATCTAAAAAAATTTTTTTAGTACATCCTCGATTTAAAAAAAAATTTTTTAGTACATCCTCGATCTAAAAAAATTTTTTTAGTACATCCTCGATTTAAAAAAAATTTTTTTAGTACATCCTCGATCTAAAAAAATTTTTTTAGTACATCCTCGATCTAAAAAAAATTTTTTTAGTACATCCTTGATATGAAAAAATTTTTTTTAGTACATCCTCGATTTAAAAAAAATTTTTTAGTACATCCTCGATCTAAAAAAAATTTTTTTAGTACACCCTCGATCTAAAAAAATTTTTTTAGTACATCCTCGATTTAAAAAAAATTTTTTTAGTACATCCTCGATCTAAAAAAATTTTTTTAGTACATCCTCGACCTAAAAAAAATTTTTTTAGTACATCCTCGATCTAAAAAAATTTTTTTAGTACATCCTCGATTTAAAAAAAATATTTTTAGTACATCCTCGATTTAAAAAAATTTTTTTAGTACATCCTCGATCTAAAAAAAATTTTTTTAGTACATCCTCGATCTAAAAAAATTTTTTTAGTACATCCTCGACCTAAAAAAAATTTTTTTAGTACATCCTCGATCTAAAAAAATTTTTTTAGTACATCCTCGACCTAAACAAAATTTTTTTAGTACATCCTCGATCTAAAAAATTTTTTTTAGTACATCCTCGATTTAAAAAAAATTTTTTTAGTACATCCTCGATCTAAAAAAATTTTTTTAGTACATCCTCGATCTAAAAAAAATTTTTTTAGTACATCCTTGATATGAAAAAATTTTTTTTAGTACATCCTCGATTTAAAAAAAATTTTTTAGTACATCCTCGATCTAAAAAAAATTTTTTTAGTACATCCTCGATCTAAAAAAATTTTTTTAGTACATCCTCGATTTAAAAAAAATTTTTTTAGTACATCCTCGATCTAAAAAAATTTTTTTAGTACATCCTCGATTTAAAAAAAATTTTTTTAGTACATCCTCGATTTAAAAAAATTTTTTTAGTACATCCTCGATCTAAAAAAATTTTTTTAGTACATCCTCGATTTGAAAAAATTTTTTTAGTACATCCTCGATCTAAAAAAAATTTTTTTAGTACATCCTCGATCTAAAAAAAATTTTTTTAGTACATCCTCGATCTAAAAAAATTTTTTTAGTACATCCTCGACCTAAAAAAAATTTTTTTAGTACATCCTCGATTTAAAAAAATTTTTTTAGTACATCCTCGATCTAAAAAAATTTTTTTAGTACATCCTCGATTTAAAAAAATTTTTTTAGTACATCCTCGATCTAAAAAAAATTTTTTTAGTACATCCTCGATCTAAAAAAAATTTTTTTAGTACATCCTCGATCTAAAAAAATTTTTTTAGTACATCCTCGATTTAAAAAAAAATTTTTTAGTACATCCTCGATCTAAAAAAATTTTTTTAGTACATCCTCGATTTAAAAAAAATTTTTTTAGTACATCCTCGATCTAAAAAAATTTTTTTAGTACATCCTCGATATAAAAAAAATTTTTTTAGTACATCCTTGATATGAAAAAATTTTTTTTAGTACATCCTCGATTTAAAAAAAATTTTTTAGTACATCCTCGATCTAAAAAAAATTTTTTTAGTATACCCTCGATCTAAAAAAATTTTTTTAGTACATCCTCGATTTAAAAAAAATTTTTTTAGTACATCCTCGATCTAAAAAAATTTTTTTAGTACATCCTCGACCTAAAAAAAATTTTTTTAGTACATCCTCGATCTAAAAAAATTTTTTTAGTACATCCTCGATTTAAAAAAAATATTTTTAGTACATCCTCGATTTAAAAAAATTTTTTTAGTACATCCTCGATCTAAAAAAAATTTTTTTAGTACATCCTCGATCTAAAAAAATTTTTTTAGTACATCCTCGACCTAAAAAAAATTTTTTTAGTACATCCTCGATCTAAAAAAATTTTTTTAGTACATCCTCGACCTAAACAAAATTTTTTTAGTACATCCTCGATCTAAAAAAATTTTTTTAGTACATCCTCGATTTAAAAAAAATTTTTTTAGTACATCCTCGATCTAAAAAAATTTTTTTAGTACATCCTCGATCTAAAAAAAATTTTTTTAGTACATCCTTGATATGAAAAAATTTTTTTTAGTACATCCTCGATTTAAAAAAAATTTTTTAGTACATCCTCGATCTAAAAAAAATTTTTTTAGTACATCCTCGATCTAAAAAAAATTTTTTTAGTACATCCTCGATCTAAAAAAATTTTTTTAGTACATCCTCGACCTAAAAAAAATTTTTTTAGTACATCCTCGATTTAAAAAAATTTTTTTAGTACATCCTCGATCTAAAAAAATTTTTTTAGTACATCCTCGATTTAAAAAATTTTTTTTAGTACATCCTCGATCTAAAAAAAATTTTTTTAGTACATCCTCGATCTAAAAAAAATTTTTTTAGTACATCCTCGATCTAAAAAAATTTTTTTAGTACATCCTCGATTTAAAAAAAAATTTTTTAGTACATCCTCGATCTAAAAAAATTTTTTTAGTACATCCTCGATTTAAAAAAAATTTTTTTAGTACATCCTCGATCTAAAAAAATTTTTTTAGTACATCCTCGATCTAAAAAAAATTTTTTTAGTACATCCTTGATATGAAAAAATTTTTTTTAGTACATCCTCGATTTAAAAAAAATTTTTTAGTACATCCTCGATCTAAAAAAAATTTTTTTAGTACATCCTCGATCTAAAAAAATTTTTTTAGTACATCCTCGATTTAAAAAAAATTTTTTTAGTACATCCTCGATCTAAAAAAATTTTTTTAGTACATCCTCGACCTAAAAAAAATTTTTTTAGTACATCCTCGATCTAAAAAAATTTTTTTTAGTACATCCTCGATTTAAAAAAAATTTTTTTAGTACATCCTCGATTTAAAAAAATTTTTTTAGTACATCCTCGATCTAAAAAAAATTTTTTTAGTACATCCTCGATCTAAAAAAAGTTTTTTAGTACATCCTCGACCTAAAAATATTTTTTTAGTACATCCTCGACCTAAAAAAAATTTTTTTAGTACATCCTCGATCTAAAAAAATTTTTTTAGTACATCCTCGATTTAAAAAAAATTTTTTTAGTACATCCTCGATCTAAAAAAATTTTTTTAGTACATCCTCGACCTAAAAAAAATTTTTTTAGTACATCCTCGACCTAAAAAAATTTTTTTAGTACATCCTCGATCTAAAAAAAATTTTTTTAGTACATCCTTGATATGAAAAAATTTTTTTTAGTACATCCTCGATTTAAAAAAAATTTTTTAGTACATCCTCGATCTAAAAAAAATTTTTTTAGTACATCCTTGATCTAAAAAAATTTTTTTAGTAAATCCTCGATTTAAAAAAAATTTTTTTAGTACATCCTCGATCTAAAAAAATTTTTTTAGTACATCCTCGATATAAAAAAAATTTTTTTAGTACATCCTCGATTTAAAAAAATTTTTTTAGTACATCCTCGATCTAAAAAAAATTTTTTTAGTACATCCTCGATCTAAAAAAATTTTTTTAGTACATCCTCGATCTAAAAAAAATTTTTTTAGTACATCCTTGATATGAAAAAATTTTTTTTAGTACATCCTCGATTTAAAAAAAATTTTTTAGTACATCCTCGATCTAAAAAAATTTTTTTTAGTACATCCTCGATCTAAAAAAATTTTTTTAGTACATCCTCGATTTAAAAAAAATTTTTTTAGTACATCCTCGATCTAAAACAATTTTTTTAGTACATCCTCGATTTAAAAAAAATTTTTTTAGTACATCCTCGATTTAAAAAAATTTTTTTAGTACATCCTCGATCTAAAAAAATTTTTTTAGTACATCCTCGATTTAAAAAAAATTTTTTTAGTACATCCTCGATCTAAAAAAATTTTTTTAGTACATCCTCGACCTAAAAAAAATTTTTTTAGTACATCCTCGATCTAAAAAAATTTTTTTAGTACATCCTCGATTTAAAAAAAATTTTTTTAGTACATCCTCGATCTAAAAAAATTTTTTTAGTACATCCTCGATCTAAAAAAAATTTTTTTAGTACATCCTTGATATGAAAAAATTTTTTTTAGTACATCCTCGATTTAAAAAAAATTTTTTAGTACATCCTCGATCTAAAAAAAATTTTTTTAGTACATCCTTGATATGAAAAAATTTTTTTAGTACATCCTCGATTTAAAAAAATTTTTTTAGTACATCCTCGATCTAAAAAAAATTTTTTTAGTACATCCTCGATCTAAAAAAATTTTTTTAGTACATCCTCGATCTAAAAAAAATTTTTTTAGTACATCCTTGATATGAAAAAAATTTTTTTAGTACATCCTCGATTTAAAAAAAATTTTTTAGTACATCCTCGATCTAAAAAAAATTTTTTTAGTACATCCTTGATCTAAAAAAATTTTTTTAGTACATCCTCGATTTAAAAAAAATTTTTTTAGTACATCCTCGATCTAAAAAAATTTTTTTAGTACATCCTCGATATAAAAAAAATTTTTTTAGTACATCCTCGATTTAAAAAAATTTTTTTAGTACATCCTCGATCTAAAAAAAATTTTTTTAGTACATCCTCGATCTAAAAAAATTTTTTTAGTACATCCTCGATTTAAAAAAAATTTTTTTAGTACATCCTCGATCTAAAAAAATTTTTTTAGTACATCCTCGATCTAAAAAAATTTTTTTAGTACATCCTCGACCTAAAAAAAATTTTTTTAGTACATCCTCGATCTAAAAAAATTTTTTTAGTACATCCTCGATTTAAAAAAAATTTTTTTAGTACATCCTCGATCTAAAAAAATTTTTTTAGTACATCCTCGATCTAAAAAAAATTTTTTTAGTACATCCTTGATATGAAAAAATTTTTTTTAGTACATCCTCGATTTAAAAAAAATTTTTTAGTACATCCTCGATCTAAAAAAAATTTTTTTAGTACATCCTCGATCTAAAAAAATTTTTTTAGTACATCCTCGATTTTAAAAAAATTTTTTTAGTACATCCTCGATCTAAAAAAATTTTTTTAGTACATCCTCGATTTAAAAAAAATTTTTTTAGTACATCCTCGATTTAAAAAAATTTTTTTAGTACATCCTCGATCTAAAAAAATTTTTTTAGTACATCCTCGATTTAAAAAAATTTTTTTAGTACATCCTCGATCTAAAAAAATTTTTTTAGTACATCCTCGATTTAAAAAAAATTTTTTTAGTACATCCTCGATTTAAAAAAATTTTTTTAGTACATCCTCGATCTAAAAAAATTTTTTTAGTACATCCTCGATTTAAAAAAAATTTTTTTAGTACATCCTCGATTTAAAAAAATTTTTTTAGTACATCCTCGATCTAAAAAAATTTTTTTAGTACATCCTCGATTTAAAAAAAATTTTTTTAGTACATCCTCGATCTAAAAAAATTTTTTTAGTACATCCTCGATTTAAAAAAAATTTTTTAGTACATCCTCGATTTAAAAAAATTTTTTTAGTACATCCTCGATCTAAAAAAATTTTTTTAGTACATCCTCGATTTAAAAAAAATTTTTTAGTACATCCTCGATCTAAAAAAAATTTTTTTAGTACATCCTTGATATGAAAAAATTTTTTTTAGTACATCCTCGATTTAAAAAAATTTTTTTAGTACATCCTCGATCTAAAAAAATTTTTTTAGTACATCCTCGATTTAAAAAAATTTTTTTAGTACATCCTCGATCTAAAAAAATTTTTTTAGTACATCCTCGATTTAAAAAAAAATTTTTTAGTACATCCTCGATCTAAAAAAATTTTTTTAGTACATCCTCGATTTAAAAAAAAATTTTTTAGTACATCCTCGATCTAAAAAAATTTTTTTAGTACATCCTCGATCTAAAAAAAATTTTTTTAGTACATCCTTGATATGAAAAAATTTTTTTTAGTACATCCTCGATTTAAAAAAAATTTTTTAGTACATCCTCGATCTAAAAAAAAATTTTTTAGTACACCCTCGATCTAAAAAAATTTTTTTAGTACATCCTCGATTTAAAAAAAATTTTTTTAGTACATCCTCGATCTAAAAAAATTTTTTTAGTACATCCTCGACCTAAAAAAAATTTTTTTAGTACATCCTCGATCTAAAAAAATTTTTTTAGTACATCCTCGATTTAAAAAAAATATTTTTAGTACATCCTCGATTTAAAAAAATTTTTTTAGTACATCCTCGATCTAAAAAAATTTTTTTAGTACATCCTCGATTTAAAAAAATTTTTTTTAGTACATCCTCGATCTAAAAAAATTTTTTTAGTACATCCTCGATCTAAAAAAAATTTTTTTAGTACATCCTTGATATGAAAAAATTTTTTTTAGTACATCCTCGATTTAAAAAAAATTTTTTAGTACATCCTCGATCTAAAAAAAATTTTTTTAAAACATCCTCGATCTAAAAAAAATTTTTTTAGTACATCCTCGATCTAAAAAAAATTTTTTTAGTACATCCTCGATCTAAAAAAATTTTTTTAGTACATCCTCGACCTAAAAAAAATTTTTTTAGTACATCCTCGATTTAAAAAAATTTTTTTAGTACATCCTCGATCTAAAAAAAATTTTTTAGTACATCCTCGATTTAAAAAAATTTTTTTAGTACATCCTCGATCTAAAAAAAATTTTTTTAGTACATCCTCGATCTAAAAAAAATTTTTTTAGTACATCCTCGATCTAAAAAAATTTTTTTAGTACATCCTCGATTTAAAAAAAAATTTTTTAGTACATCCTCGATCTAAAAAAATTTTTTTAGTACATCCTCGATTTAAAAAAAATTTTTTTAGTACATCCTCGATCTAAAAAAATTTTTTTAGTACATCCTCGATCTAAAAAAAATTTTTTTAGTACATCCTTGATATGAAAAAATTTTTTTTAGTACATCCTCGATTTAAAAAAAATTTTTTAGTACATCCTCGATCTAAAAAAAATTTTTTTAGTACATCCTCGATCTAAAAAAATTTTTTTAGTACATCCTCGATTTAAAAAAAATTTTTTTAATACATCCTCGATATAAAAAAATTTTTTTAGTACATCCTCGATTTAAAAAAAATTTTTTTAGTACATCCTCGATTTAAAAAAATTTTTTTAGTACATCCTCGATCTAAAAAAATTTTTTTTTAGTACATCCTCGATTTAAAAAAATTTTTTTAGTACATCCTCGATCTAAAAAAATTTTTTTAGTACATCCTCGATTTAAAAAAAATTTTTTTAGTACATCCTCGATTTAAAAAAATTTTTTTAGTACATCCTCGATCTAAAAAAATTTTTTTAGTACATCCTCGATTTAAAAAAAATTTTTTTAGTACATCCTCGATCTAAAAAAATTTTTTTAGTACATCCTCGATTTAAAAAAATTTTTTTAGTACATCCTCGATCTAAAAAAATTTTTTTAGTACATCCTCGATTTAAAAAAATTTTTTTAGTACATCCTCGATCTAAAAAAATTTTTTTAGTACATCCTCGATTTAAAAAAAATTTTTTTAGTACATCCTCGATTTAAAAAAATTTTTTTAGTACATCCTCGATCTAAAAAAATTTTTTTAGTACATCCTCGATTTAAAAAAAATTTTTTTAGTACATCCTCGATCTAAAAAAATTTTTTTAGTACATCCTCGATTTAAAAAAAATTTTTTTAGTACATCCTCGATTTAAAAAAATTTTTTTAGTACATCCTCGATCTAAAAAAATTTTTTTAGTACATCCTCGATTTAAAAAAATTTTTTTAGTACATCCTCGATCTAAAAAAAATTTTTTTAGTACATCCTTGATATGAAAAAATTTTTTTTAGTACATCCTCGATTTAAAAAAATTTTTTTAGTACATCCTCGATCTAAAAAAATTTTTTTAGTACATCCTCGATTTAAAAAAAATTTTTTTAGTACATCCTCGATTTAAAAAAATTTTTTTAGTACATCCTCGATCTAAAAAAATTTTTTTAGTACATCCTCGATTTAAAAAAAATTTTTTTAGTACATCCTCGATTTAAAAAAATTTTTTTAGTACATCCTCGATCAAAAAAAATTTTTTTAGTACATCCTCGATTTAAAAAAAATTTTTTAGTACATCCTCGATCTAAAAAAAATTTTTTTAGTACATCCTCGATCTAAAAAAATTTTTTTAGTACATCCTCGATTTAAAAAAAATTTTTTTAGTACATCCTCGATCTAAAAAAATTTTTTTAGTACATCCTCGACCTAAAAAAAATTTTTTTAGTACATCCTCGATCTAAAAAAATTTTTTTAGTACATCCTCGATTTAAAAAAAAATTTTTTAGTACATCCTCGATTTAAAAAAATTTTTTTAGTACATCCTCGATCTAAAAAAAATTTTTTTAGTACATCCTCGATCTAAAAAAATTTTTTTAGTACATCCTCGACCTAAAAAAAATTTTTTTAGTACATCCTCGATCTAAAAAAATTTTTTTAGTACATCCTCGACCTAAAAAAAATTTTTTTAGTACATCCTTGATCTAAAAAAATTTTTTTAGTACATCCTCGATTTAAAAAAAAATTTTTTAGTACATCCTCGATCTAAAAAAATTTTTTTAGTACATCCTCGTTCTAAAAAAAATTTTTTTAGTACATCCTTGATATGAAAAAATTTTTTTTTGTACATCCTCGATTTAAAAAAAATTTTTTAGTACATCCTCGATCTAAAAAAAATTTTTTTAGTACATCCTCGATCTAAAAAAATTTTTTTAGTACATCCTCGATTTAAAAAAAATTTTTTTAGTACATCCTCGATCTAAAAAAATTTTTTTAGTACATCCTCGATTTAAAAAAAATTTTTTTAGTACATCCTCGATTTAAAAAAATTTTTTTAGTACATCCTCGATCTAAAAAAATTTTTTTAGTACATCCTCGATTTAAAAAAATTTTTTTAGTACATCCTCGATCTAAAAAAAATTTTTTTAGTACATCCTCGATCTAAAAAAAATTTTTTTAGTACATCCTCGATCTAAAAAAATTTTTTTAGTACATCCTCGACCTAAAAAAAATTTTTTTAGTACATCCTCGATTTAAAAAAATTTTTTTAGTACATCCTCGATCTAAAAAAATTTTTTTAGTATATCCTCGATTTAAAAAAATTTTTTTAGTACATCCTCGATCTAAAAAAAATTTTTTTAGTACATCCTCGATCTAAAAAAAATTTTTTTAGTACATCCTTGATCTAAAAAAATTTTTTTAGTACATCCTCGATTTAAAAAAAAATTTTTTAGTACATCCTCGATCTAAAAAAATTTTTTTAGTACATCCTCGATTTAAAAAAAATTTTTTTAGTACATCCTCGATCTAAAAAAATTTTTTTAGTACATCCTCGATCTAAAAAAAATTTTTTTAGTACATCCTTGATATGAAAAAAATTTTTTTAGTACATCCTCGATTTAAAAAAAATTTTTTAGTACATCCTCGATCTAAAAAAAATTTTTTTAGTACACCCTCGATCTAAAAAAATTTTTTTAGTACATCCTCGATTTAAAAAAAATTTTTTTAGTACATCCTCGATTTAAAAAAATTTTTTTAGTACATCCTCGACCTAAAAAAAATTTTTTTAGTACATCCTCGATCTAAAAAAATTTTTTTAGTACATCCTCGATTTAAAAAAAATATTTTTAGTACATCCTCGATTTAAAAAAATTTTTTTAGTACATCCTCGATCTAAAAAAAATTTTTTTTGTACATCCTCGATCTAAAAAAATTTTTTTAGTACATCCTCGACCTAAAAAAAATTTTTTTAGTACATCCTCGATCTAAAAAAATTTTTTTAGTACATCCTCGACCTAAAAAAAATTTTTTTAGTACATCCTCGATCTAAAAAAATTTTTTTAGTACATCCTCGATTTAAAAAAAATTTTTTTAGTACATCCTCGATCTAAAAAAATTTTTTTAGTACATCCTCGATCTAAAAAAAATTATTTTAGTACATCCTTGATATGAAAAAATTTTTTTTAGTACATCCTCGATTTAAAAAAAATTTTTTAGTACATCCTCGATCTAAAAAAAATTTTTTTAGCACATCCTCGATCTAAAAAAAATTTTTTTAGTACATCCTCGATCTAAAAAAAATTTTTTTAGTACATCCTCGATCTAAAAAAATTTTTTTAGTACATCCTCGACCTAAAAAAAATTTTTTTAGTACATCCTCGATTTAAAAAAATTTTTTTAGTACATCCTCGATCTAAAAAAATTTTTTTAGTACATCCTCGATTTAAAAAAATTTTTTTAGTACATCCTCGATCTAAAAAAAATTTTTTTAGTACATCCTCGATCTAAAAAAAATTTTTTTAGTACATCCTCGATCTAAAAAAAATTTTTTAGTACATCCTCGATTTAAAAAAAAATTTTTTAGTACATCCTCGATCTAAAAAAATTTTTTTAGTACATCCTCGATTTAAAAAAAATTTTTTTAGTACATCCTCGATCTAAAAAAATTTTTTTAGTACATCCTCGATCTAAAAAAAATTTTTTTAGTACATCCTTGATATGAAAAAATTTTTTTTAGTACATCCTCAATTTAAAAAAAATTTTTTAGTACATCCTCGATCTAAAAAAAATTTTTTTAGTACATCCTCGATCTAAAAAAATTTTTTTAGTACATCCTCGATCTAAAAAAAATTTTTTTAGTACATCCTTGATATGAAAAAAATTTTTTTAGTACATCCTCGATTTAAAAAAAATTTTTTAGTACATCCTCGATCTAAAAAAAATTTTTTTAGTACACCCTCGATCTAAAAAAATTTTTTTAGTACATCCTCGATTTAAAAAAAATTTTTTTAGTACATCCTCGATTTAAAAAAATTTTTTTAGTACATCCTCGACCTAAAAAAAATTTTTTTAGTACATCCTCGATCTAAAAAAATTTTTTTAGTACATCCTCGATTTAAAAAAAATATTTTTAGTACATCCTCGATTTAAAAAAATTTTTTTAGTACATCCTCGATCTAAAAAAAATTTTTTTAGTACATCCTCGATCTAAAAAAATTTTTTTAGTACATCCTCGATCTAAAAAAATTTTTTTAGTACATCCTCGACCTAAAAAAAATTTTTTTAGTACATCCTCGATTTAAAAAAATTTTTTTAGTACATCCTCGATCTAAAAAAATTTTTTTAGTATATCCTCGATTTAAAAAAATTTTTTTAGTACATCCTCGATCTAAAAAAAATTTTTTTAGTACATCCTCGATCTAAAAAAAATTTTTTTAGTACATCCTCGATCTAAAAAAATTTTTTTAGTACATCCTCGATTTAAAAAAAAATTTTTTAGTACATCCTCGATCTAAAAAAATTTTTTTAGTACATCCTCGATTTAAAAAAAATTTTTTTAGTGCATCCTCGATCTAAAAAAATTTTTTTAGTACATCCTCGATCTAAAAAAAATTTTTTTAGTACATCCTTGATATGAAAAAAATTTTTTTAGTACATCCTCGATTTAAAAAAAATTTTTTAGTACATCCTCGATCTAAAAAAAATTTTTTTAGTACACCCTCGATCTAAAAAAATTTTTTTAGTACATCCTCGATTTAAAAAAAATTTTTTTAGTACATCCTCGATTTAAAAAAATTTTTTTAGTACATCCTCGACCTAAAAAAAATTTTTTTAGTACATCCTCGATCTAAAAAAATTTTTTTAGTACATCCTCGATTTAAAAAAAATATTTTTAGTACATCCTCGATTTAAAAAAATTTTTTTAGTACATCCTCGATCTAAAAAAAATTTTTTTAGTACATCCTCGATCTAAAAAAATTTTTTTAGTACATCCTCGACCTAAAAAAAATTTTTTTAGTACATCCTCGATCTAAAAAATTTTTTTTAGTACATCCTCGACCTAAAAAAAATTTTTTTAGTACATCCTCGATCTAAAAAAATTTTTTTAGTACATCCTCGATTTAAAAAAAATTTTTTTAGTACATCCTCGATCTAAAAAAATTTTTTTAGTACATCCTCGATCTAAAAAAAATTATTTTAGTACATCCTTGATATGAAAAAATTTTTTTTAGTACATCCTCGATTTAAAAAAAATTTTTTAGTACATCCTCGATCTAAAAAAAATTTTTTTAGCACATCCTCGATCTAAAAAAAATTTTTTTAGTACATCCTCGATCTAAAAAAAATTTTTTTAGTACATCCTCGATCTAAAAAAATTTTTTTAGTACATCCTCGACCTAAAAAAAATTTTTTTAGTACATCCTCGATTTAAAAAAATTTTTTTAGTACATCCTCGATCTAAAAAAATTTTTTTAGTACATCCTCGATTTAAAAAAATTTTTTTAGTACATCCTCGATCTAAAAAAAATTTTTTTAGTACATCCTCGATCTAAAAAAAATTTTTTTAGTACATCCTCGATCTAAAAAAAATTTTTTAGTACATCCTCGATTTAAAAAAAAATTTTTTAGTACATCCTCGATCTAAAAAAATTTTTTTAGTACATCCTCGATTTAAAAAAAATTTTTTTAGTACATCCTCGATCTAAAAAAATTTTTTTAGTACATCCTCGATCTAAAAAAAATTTTTTTAGTACATCCTTGATATGAAAAAATTTTTTTTAGTACATCCTCAATTTAAAAAAAATTTTTTAGTACATCCTCGATCTAAAAAAAATTTTTTTAGTACATCTTCGATCAAAAAAAATTTTTTTAGTACTTCCTCGATCTAAAAAAAATTTTTTTAGTACATCCTCGATCAAAAACAATTTTTTTAGTACATCCTCGATCTAAAACAAATGTTTTTAGTACATCTTTGATATGAAAAAAATTTTTTTAGTACATCCTCGATCTAAAAAAATTTTTTTAGTACATCCTCGATCTAAAAAAATTTTTTTAGGTACATTCTCGATCTAAAAAAATTTTTTTAGTACATCCTCGATCTAAAAAAAATTTTTTAGTACATCCTCGAGCTAAAAAAAATTTTTTTAGTACATCCTCGATCTAAAAACAATTTTTTTAGTACATCCTCGATCTAAAAAAATTTTTTTAGTACATCCTCGATTTAAAAAAATTTTTTTTAGTACATCCTCGATCTAAAAAAATTTTTTTAGTACATCCTCGATCTAAAAAAATTTTTTTAGTACATCCTCGATCGAAAAAAATTTTTTTAGTACATCCTCGATCTAAAAAAAATTTTTTAGTACATCCTCGATTTAAAAAAAATTTTTAGTACATCCTCGATCTAAAAAATTTTTTTTAGTACATCCTCGATCTAAAAAAATTTTTTTAGTACATCCTCGATCTAAAAAAATTTTTTTAGTATATCCTTGATATGAAAAAAAATTTTTTTAGTACATCCTCGATCTAAACAAATTTTTTTAGTACATCCTCGATCTAAAAAAAATTTTTTTATTACATCCTTGATATGAAAAAATTTTTTTTAGTACATCCTCGATCTAAAAAAATTTTTTTAGTACATCCTCGATCTAAAAAAATTTTTTTAGTACATCCTCGATCGAAAAAAATTTTTTTAGTACATCCTCGATCTAAAAAAAATTTTTTAGTACATCCTCGATTTAAAAAAAATTTTTAGTACATCCTCGATCTAAAAAATTTTTTTTAGTACATCCTCGATCTAAAAAAATTTTTTTAGTACATCCTCGATCTAAAAAAATTTTTTTAGTATATCCTTGATATGAAAAAAAATTTTTTTAGTACATCCTCGATCTAAACAAATTTTTTTAGTACATCCTCGATCTAAAAAAAATTTTTTTAGTAAATCCTCGATCTAAAAAAAATTTTTTTAGTACATCCTCGATTTAAAAAAAAATTTTCTAGTACATCCTCGATCTAAAAAAATTTTTTTAGTACATCCTCGATCTAAAAAAATTTTTTTAGTACATCCTCGATCAAAAAAAATTTTTTTAGTACATCCTCGATCTAAAAAAATTTTTTTAGTACATCCTCCATTTAAAAAAAATTTTTTAGTACATCCTCGATCTAAAAAAAATTTTTTTAGTACATCCTCGATTTAAAAAAAAATTTTCTAGTACATCCTCGATCTAAAAAAATTTTTTTAAGTACATCCTCGATCAAAAAAAATTTTTTTAGTACATCCTCGATCTAAAAAAATTTTTTTAGTACATCCTCGATCAAAAAAAAATTTTTTTAGTACATCCTCGATCTAAAAAAAATTTTTTTAGTACATCCTTGATATGAAAAAAATTTTTTTAGTACATCCTCGATCTAAAAAATATTTTAGTACATCCTCGATTTAAAAAAAATTTTTTTAGTACATCCTCGATCTAAAAAAATTTTTTAGTACATCCTCGATCTAAAAAAAATTTTTTTAGTACATCCTCGATCTAAAAAAAATTTTTTTAGTACATCCTTGATATGAAAAAAATTTTTTTAGTACATCCTCGATCTAAAAAAAATTTTTTCAGTACATCCTCGATCTAAAAAAAATTTTTTTAGTACATCCTCGAGCTAAAAAAATTTTTTTAGTACATCCTCGATCTAAAAAAAATTTTTTTAGTACATCCTTGATATGAAAAAATTTTTTTAGTACATCCTCGATCTAAAAAAAATTTTTTTAGTACATCCTCGATTTAAAAAAAATTTTTTTAGTACATCCTCGATCAAAAAAAATTTTTTTAGTAAATCCTCGATCTAAAAAAAATTTTTTTAGTACATCCTCGATTTAAAAAAAATTTTTCTAGTACATCCTCGATCTAAAAAAATTTTTTTAGTACATCCTCGATCTAAAAAAATTTTTTTAGTACATCCTCGATCTAAAAAAATTTTTTTAGTACATCCTCGATCAAAAAAAATTTTTTTAGTACATCCTTGATATGAAAAAAACTTTTTAGTACATCCTCGATCTAAAAAAATTTTTTAGTACATCCTCGATCTAAAAAAATTTTTGTAGTACATCCTCGATCTAAAAAAATTTTTATAGTACATCCTTGATATGAAAAAATTTTTTTTAGTACACCCTCGATCTAAAAAAATTTTTTTAGTACATCCTCGATCAAAAAAAATTTTTTTAGTACATCCTCGATCAAAAAAAAATTTTTTTAGTACATCCTCGATCTAAAAAAAATTTTTTTAGTACATCCTTGATATGAAAAAATTTTTTTAGTACATCTTCGATCTAAAAAAATTTTTTTAGTACATCCTCGATCTAAAAAAATTTTTTTAGTACATCCTCGATCTAAAAAAAATTTTTTTAGTACATCCTCGATCTAAAAAAATTTTTTTAGTACATCCTCGAGCTAAAAAAAATTTTTTTAGTACATCCTCGAGCTAAAAAAAATTTTTTTAGTACATCCTCGATCTAAAAAAAATTTTTTAGTACATCCTCGATCTAAAAAAAATTTTTTTAGTACATCCTCGATCAAAAAAAATTTTTTTAGTACATCCTCGATCTAAAAAAAAAATTTTTTAGTACAACCTTGATATGAAAAAATTTTTTTTAGTACATCCTCGATCTAAAAAAATTTTTTTAGTACATCCTCGATCAAAAAAAATTTTTTTAGTACATCCTCGATCAAAAAAAATTTTTTTAGTACATCCTCGATCTAAAAGAAAATTTTTTTAGTACATCTTCGATCTAAAAAAAATTGTTTTAGTACATCCTCGATCAAAAAAAATTTTTTTAGTACATATTCGATCTAAAAAAAATTATTTTAGTACATCCTCGATCTAAAAAAAATTTTTTTAGTACATCGTCGATCTAAAAAATTTTTTTAGTACATCCTCGATCAAAAAAAATTTTTTTAGTACATCCTCGATCTAAAAAAAATTTTTTTAGTCCATCCTCGATCTAAAAAAATTTTTTTAGTACATCCTCGATCTAAAAAAACTTTTTTAGTACATCCTCGATCTAAAAAAAATTTTTTTAGTACATCCTCGATCTAAAAAAAATTTTTTAGTACATCCTCGATCTAAAAAAAATTTTTTTAGTACATCTTCGATCTAAAAAAAATTTTTTAGTACATCCTTGACATGAAAAAAATTTTTTTAGTACATCCTCGATCAAAAAAAATGTTTTTAGTACATCCTCGATCTAAAAAAAATTTTTTTAGTACATCCTTGATATGAAAAAATTTTTTTTAGTACATCCTCGATCTAAAAAAATATTTTTTAGTACATCCTCGATCTAAAAAAATTTTTTAGTACATCCTCGATCTAAAAAAAATTTTTTTAGTACATCCTCGATCAAAAAAAATTTTTTTAGTACATCCTCGATCTAAAAAAAAAATTTTTTAGTACATCCTTGATATGAAAAAATTTTTTTTAGTACATCCTCGATCTAAAAAAATTTTTTTAGTACATCTTCGATCTAAAAAAATTTTTTAGCACATCCTCGATCTAAAAAAATTTTTTTAGTACATCCTCGATCTAAAAAAAAATTTTTTTAGTACATCCTCGATCTAAAAAAAATTTTTTTAGTACATCCTTGATATGAAAAAATTTTTTTTAGTACATCCTCGATCTAAAAAAATTTTTTTAGTACATCCTTGATTTAAAAAAAATTTTTTTAGTACATCATTGATATGAAAAAAATTTTTTTAGTACATCCTCGATCTAAAAAAATTTTTTTTAGTACATCCTTGATATGAATAAATTTTTGTAGTACATCCTCGATCTAAAAAAAATTTTTTTAGTACATCCTCGATCTAAAAAAATTTTTGTAGTACATCCTCGATCAAAAAAAATTTTTTTAGTACATCCTCGATTTAAAAAAAATTTTTTTAGTACATCATTGATATGAAAAAATTTTTTTAGTACATCCTCGATCTAAAAAAATTTTTTTTAGTACATCCTCGATCAAAAAAAAATTTTTTTAGTACATCCTCGATCAAAAAAAATTTTTTTAGTACATCATCGATCAAAAAAAATTTTTTAGTACATTCTCGATCTAAAAAAAAATTTTTTAGTACATCCTTGATATGAAAAAATTTTTTTTGGTACATCCTCGATCTAAAAAAATTTTTTTAGTACATCCTCGATCTAAAAAAATTTTTTTAGTACATCCTCGATCTAAAAAAAATTTTTTTAGTACATTCTTGATCTAAAAAAATTTTTTTAGTACATCCTCGATCTAAAAAAAATTTTTTTAGTACATCCATGATATGAAAAAATTTTTTTAGTACATCCTCGATCTAAAAAAATTTTTTTAGTACATTCTTGATCTTAAAAAATTTTTTTAGTACATCCTCGATCTAAAAAAAATTTTTTTAGTACATCCTTGATATGAAAAAAATTTTTTTAGTACATCCTCGATCTAAAAAAATTTTTTAGTACATCCTCGATCTAAAAAAAATTTTTTTAGTACATCCTCGATATAAAAAAAATTTTTTTTAGTACATCCTTGATCTAAAAAAATTTCTTTAGTACAACCTCGATATAAAAAAAAATTTTTTTAATACATCCTCGATCTAAAAAATTTTTTTAGTACATCCTCGATCTAAAAAAATTTTTTTAGTACATCCTCGATCTGAAAAAAAATTTTTTAGTACATCCTCGATCTAAAAAAAATTTTTTTAGTACATCCTTGATATGAAAAAAATTTTTTTAGTACATCCTCGATCTGAAAAATTTTTTTAGTACATCCTCGATCTAAAAAAAATTTTTTAGTACATCCTCGATCTAAAAAAAATTTTTTTAGTACATCCTTGATAAGAAAAAATTTTTTTCGTACATCCTCGATCTAAAAAAATTTTTTTAATACATCCTCGATCTTGAAAAAATTTTTTTAGTACATCCTCGATCTAAACAAAATTTTTTTAGTACATCCTCGATCTAAAAAAAATTTTTTTAGTACATCCTTGATATGAAAAAAATTTTTTTAGTACATCCTCGATCTAAAAAAAATTTTTTTAGTACATCCTCGATCTAAAAAAAATTTTTTTAGTACATCCTCGATCTAAAAAAATTTGTTTAGTACATCCTTGATATGAAAAAATTTTTTTTAGTACATCCTCGATCTAAAATAATTTTTTTAGTACATCCTCGATCTAAAAAAATTTTTTTAGTACATCCTCGATCAAAAAAAAATTTTTTTAGTACATCCTCGATCTAAAAAAAATTTTTTTAGTACATCCTTGATATGAAAAAAATTTTTTTAGTACATCCTCGATCTAAAAAAATTTTTTAGTACATCCTCGATCTAAAAAAAATTTTTTTAGTACATCCTTGATATGAAAAAAATTTTTTTAGTACATCCTCGATCAAAAAAAATTTTTTTAGTACATCCTCGATCTAAAAAAAATTTTTTTAGTACATCCTTGATATGAAAAAAATTTTTTTAGTACATCCTCGATCTAAAAAAAATTTTTTAGAACATCCTCGATCTAAAAAAAATTTTTTTAGTACATCCTTGATATGAAAAAAATTTTTTTAGTACATCCTCGATCTAAAAAAAATTTTTATAGTACATCTTCGATCAAAAAAAATTTTTTTAGTACATCCTCGATCTAAAAAAAATTTTTTTAGTACATCCTCGATCAAAAACAATTTTTTTAGTACATCCTCGATCTAAAACAAATGTTTTTAGTACATCTTTGATATGAAAAAAATTTTTTTAGTACATCCTCGATCTAAAAAAATTTTTTTAGTACATCCTCGATCTAAAAAAATTTTTTTAGGTACATTCTCGATCTAAAAACATTTTTTTAGTACATCCTCGATCTAAAAAAATTTTTTTAGTACATCCTCGATCTAAAAAAATTTTTTTAGTACATCCTAGATCAAAAAAAATTTTTTTAGTACATCCTCGATCAAAAAAAATTTTTTTAGAACATCCTCGATCTAAAAAAAATTTTTTTAGTACATCCTTGATATGAAAAAAATTTTTTTAGTACATCCTCGATCAAAAAAAATTTTTTTAGTACATCCTCGATCTAAAAAAAATTTTTTAGTACATCCTTGATATGAAAAAATTTTTTTTAGTACATCCTCGATCTAAAAAAATTTTTTTAGTACATCCTCGATCTAAAAAAATTTTTTTAGTACATCCTCGATCAAAAAAAAATTTTTTTAGTACATCCTCGATCAAAAAATTTTTTTTAGTACATCCTCGATCTAAAAAAAATTTTTTTAGTACATCCTTGATATGAAAAAAATTTTTTTAGTACATCCTTGATATGAAAAAAATTTTTTTAGTACATCCTCGATCAAAAAAATTTTTTTAGTACATCCTCGATCTAAAAAAAATTTTTTTAGTACATCCTTGATATGAAAAAAATTTTTTTAGTACATCCTCGATCAAAAAATATTTTTTTAGTACATCCTCGATCTAGAAAAATTTTTTTAGTACATGCTCGATCTAAAAAAAAATTTTTTAGTACATCCTCGATCTAAAAAAAATTTTTTTAGTACATCCTAGAACAAAAAAAATTTTTTTAGTACATCCTCGATCTAAAAAAAATTTTTTTAGTACATCCTCGATCTAAAAAAAATTTTTTTAGTACATCCTTGATATGAAAATATTTTTTTTAGTACATCCTTGATCTAAAAAATTTTTTTAGTACATCCTCGATCAAAAAAAATTTTTTTAGTACATCCTCGATCTAAAAAAAATTTTTTTAGTACATCCTTGATATGAAAAAATTTTTTTTTGTACATCCTCGATATAAAAAATTTTTTTAGTACATCCTCGATCAAAAAAAATTTTTTTAGTACATCCTCGATCTAAAAAAATTTTTTTAGTACATCCTCGATCTAAAAAAATTTTTTTAGTACATCCTAGATCAAAAAAAATTTTTTTAGTACATCCTCGATCTAAAAAAAATTTTTTTAGTACATCCTCGATCTAAAAAAAAAATTTTAGTACATCCTTGATATGAAAAAAATTTCTTTAGTACATCCTCGATCAAAAAAAATTTTTTTAGTACATCCTCGATCAAAAAAATTTTTTTAGTACATCCTCGATCTAAAAAAAATTTTTTTAGTACATCCTTGATATGAAAAAAATTTTAGTACATCCTTGATATGAAAAAAAATTTTTTAGTACATCCTCGATCAAAAAAATTTTTTTAGTACATCCTCGATCTAAAAAAAATTTTTTTAGTACATCCTTGATATGAAAAAAATTTTTTTAGTACATCCTCGATCAAAAAAAATTTTTTTAGTACATCCTCGATCTAAAAAAATTTTTTTAGTACATCCTCGATCTAAAAAAAATTTTTTTAGTACATCCTCGATCAAAAAAAATTTTTTTAGTACATCCTCGATCTAAAAAAAATTTTTTTAGTACATCCTTGATATGAAAAATTTTTTTTTAGTACATCCTCGATCTAAAAAAATTTTTTTAGTACATCCTCGATCAAAAAAAATTTTTTTACTACATCCTCGATCTAAAAAAAATTTTTTTAGTACATCCTTGATATGAAAAAATTTTTTTAGTACATCCTCGATCTAAAAAAAATTTTTTTAGTACATCCTCGATCTAAAAAAAATTTTTTTAGTACATCCTAGATCAAAAAAAATTTTTTTAGTACATCCTCGATCTAAAAAAAATTTTTTTAGTACATCCTTGATATGAAAAAATTTTTTTTAGTACATCCTCGATCTAAAAAAATTTTTTTAGTACATCCTCGATCAAAAAAAATTTTTTTAGTACATCCTCGATCTAAAAAAAATTTTTTTAGTACATCCTTGATATGAAAAAATTTTTTTTAGTACATCCTCGATCTAAAAAAATTTTTTTAGTACATCCTCGATCTAAAAAAATTTTTGTAGTACATCCTCGATCTAAAAAAAATTTTTTTAGTACATCCTTGATATGAAAACATTTTTTTTAGTACATCCACGATCTAAAAAAATTTTTTTAGTACATCCTCGATCAACAAAAATTTTTTTAGTACATCCTCGATCTAAAAAAAAAATTTTTAGTATATCCTTGATATGAAAAAAATTTTTTTAGTACATCCTCGATCTAAAAAAATTTTTTTAGTACATCCTCGATCAAAAAAAAATTTTTTAGTACATCCTCGATCTAAAAAAAATTTTTTTAGTACATCCTTGATATGAAAAAAATTTTTTTAGTACATCCTCGATCAAAAAAAATTTTTTTAGTACATCATCGATCAAAAAAAATTTTTTTAGTACATCCTCGATCTAAAAAAAATTTTTTTAGTACATCCTTGATATGAAAAAAATTTTTTTAGTACATCCTCGATCAAAAAAATTTTTTTAGTACATCCTCGATTTAAAAAAAAATTTTTTAGTACATCCTTGATATGAAAAAATTTTTTTTAGTACATCCTCGGTCTAAAAAAATTTTTTTAGTACATCCTCGATCAAAATAAATTTTTTTAGTACATCCTCGATCTAAAAAAAATTTTTTTAGTACATCCTTGATATAAAAAAAATTTTTTTAGTACATCCTCGATCTAAAAAAATTTTTTTAGTACATCCTCGATCAAAAAAAATTTTTTTAGTTCATCCTTGATCAAAAAAAATTTTTTAGTACATCCTCGATCAAAAAAAAATTTTTTAGTACATCCTCGATCTAAAAAAAAATTTTAGTACATCCTTGATATGAAAAAAATTTTTTTAGTACATCCTCGATCTAAAAAAAATTTTTTAGTACATCCTCGATCTAAAAAAAATTTTTTTAGTACATCCTAGAACAAAAAAAATTTTTTTAGTACATCCTCGATCTAAAAAAAATTTTTTTAGTACATCCTTGATATGAAAAAATTTTTTTTAGTACATCCTCGATCAAAAAAAATTTTTTTAGTACATCCTCGATCTAAAAAAAATTCTTTTAGTACATCCTTGATATGAAAAAATTTTTTTAGTACATCCTCGATCTAAAAAAATTTTTTTAGTACATCCTCGATCAAAAAAATTTTTTTAGTACATCCTCGATCTAAAAAAAATTTTTTTAGTACATCCTTGATATGAAAATATTTTTTTTAGTACATCCTTGATCTAAAAAATTTTTTTAGTACATCCTCGATCAAAAAAAATTTTTTTAGTACATCCTCGATCTAAAAAAAATTTTTTTAGTACATCCTTGATATGAAAAAATTTTTTTTTGTACATCCTCGATATAAAAAATTTTTTTAGTACATCCTCGATCAAAAAAAATTTTTTTAGTACATCCTCGATCTAAAAAAAATTTTTTTAGTACATCCTTGATATGAAAAAAATTTTTTTAGTACATCCTCGATCAAAAAAAATTTTTTTAGTACATCCTTGATATGAAAAAAATTTTTTTAGTACATCCTCGATCAAAAAAAATTTTTTTAGTACATCCTCGATCTAAAAAATTTTTTTAGTACATCCTCGATCTAAAAAAAATTTTTTTAGTACATCCTTGATATGAAAAAAATTTTTTTAGTACATCCTCGATCTAAAAAAAAATTTTTTAGTACATCCTCGATCAGAAAAAATTTTTTTAGTACATCCTCGATCTAAAAAAAAAATTTTTTTGTACATCATTGATATGAAAAAATTTTTTTTAGTACATCCTCGATCAAAAAAAATGTTTTTAGTACATCCTCGATCTAAAAAAAATTTTTTTAGTACATCCTTGATATGAAAAAAATTTTTTTAGTACATCCTCGATCTAAAAAAAAATTTTTTAGTACATCCTCGATCAAAAAAAATTTTTTTAGTACATCCTCGATCTAAAACAAATTTGTTTTTACATCATTGATATGAAAAAAATTTTTTTAGTACATCCTCGATCAAAAAAAATTTTTTTAGTACATCCTCGATCTAAAAAAAATTTTTTTAGTACATCCTTGATATGAAAAAATTTTTTTTAGTACATCCTCGATCTAAAAAAATTTTTTTAGTACATCCTCGATCAAAAAAAATTTTTTTAGTACATCCTCGATCTAAAAAAAATTTTTTTAGTACATCCTTGATATGAAAAAAATTTTTTTAGTACATCCTCGATCAAAAAAAATTTTTTTAGTACATCCTCGATCTAAAAAAATTTTTTTAGTACATCCTCGATCTAAAAAAATTTTTTTAGTACATCCTCGATCAAAAAAAATTTTTTTAGTACATCCTTGATATGAAAAAATTTTTTTTTGTACATCCTCGATATAAAAAATTTTTTTAGTACATCCTCGATCAAAAAAAATTTTTTTAGTACATCCTCGATCTAAAAAAAATTTTTTTAGTACATCCTTGATATGAAAAAAATTTTTTTAGTACATCCTCGATCAAAAAAAATTTTTTTAGTACATCCTCGATCTAAAAAAAAATTTTTTAGTACATCCTCGATCAAAAAAAATTTTTTTAGTACATCCTCGATCTAAAACAAATTTGTTTTTACATCATTGATATGAAAAAAATTTTTTTAGTACATCCTCGATCAAAAAAAATTTTTTTAGTACATCCTCGATCTAAAAAAAATTTTTTTAGTACATCCTTGATATGAAAAAAATTTTTTTAGTACATCCTCGATCTAAAAAAAATTTTTTTAGTACATCCTCGATCAAAAAAAATTTTTTTAGTACATCCTCGATCTAAAAAAAATTTTTTTAGTACATCCTTGATATGAAAAAAATTTTTTTAGTACATCCTCGATCAAAAAAAATTTTTTTAGTACATCCTCGATCTAAAAAAATTTTTTTAGTACATCCTCGATCTAAAAAAAATTTTTTTAGTACATCCTCGATCAAAAAAAATTTTTTTAGTACATCCTCGATCTAAAAAAAATTTTTTTAGTACATCCTTGATATGAAAAAAATTTTTTTAGTACATCCTCGATCTAAAAAAAATTTTTTTAGTACATCCTCGATCTAAAAAAAAAATTTTTTAGTACATCCTTGATATGAAAAAATTTTTTTTAGACCATCCTCGTTCAAAAAAAATTTTTTTAGTACATCCTCGATCAAAAAAAATTTTTTTAGTACATCCTCGATCTAAAAAAATTTTTTTAGTACATCCTCGATCTAAAAAAAATTTTTTTAGTACATCCTCGATCAAAAAAAATTTTTTTAGTACATCCTCGATCTAAAAAAAATTTTTTTAGTACATCCTTGATATGAAAAAAATTTTTTTAGTACATCCTCGATCAAAAAAAATTTTTTTAGTACATCCTGGATCTAAAAAAATTTTTTTAGTACATCCTCGATCTAAAAAAAATTTTTTTAGTACATCCTCGATCAAAAAAAATTTTTTTAGTACATCCTCGATCTAAAAAAAATTTTTTTAGTACATCCTCGATCTAAAAAAATTTTTTTAGTACATCCTCGATCAAAAAAAATTTTTTTAGTACATCCTCGATCTAAAAAAATTTTTTTAGTACATCCTCGATCTAAAAAAAATTTTTTTAGTACATCCTCGATCAAAAAAAATTTTTTTAGTACATCCTCGATCTAAAAAAATTTTTTTAGTACATCCTTGATATGAAAAAAATTTTTTTAGTACATCCTCGATCAAAAAAAAATTTTTTAGTACATCCTTGATCTAAAAAAAATTTTTTTAGTACATCCTTGATATGAAAAAATTTTTTTTAGTATATCCTCGATCAAAAAAAATTTTTTTAGTACATCCTCGATCAAAAAAAATTTTTTTAGTACATCCTCGATCAAAAAAAATTTTTTTAGTACATCCTCGATCTAAAAAAAATTTTTTTAGTACATCCTTGATATGAAAAAAATTTTTTTAGTACATCCTCGATCAAAAAAAATTTTTTTAGTACATCCTTGATCTAAAAAAAAATTTTTTAGTACATCCTTGATATGAAAAAATTTTTTTTAGAACATCCTCGATCAAAAAAAATTTTTTTAGTACATCCTCGATCTAAAAAAAATTTTTTTAGTACATCCTTGATATGAAAAAATTTTTTTTAGTACATCCTCGATCAAAAAAAATTTTTTTAGTACATCCTCGATCAAAAAAAATTTTTTTAGTACATCCTCGATCTAAAAAAATTTTTTTAGTACATCCTCGATCTAAAAAAAATTTTTTTAGTACATCCTCGATCAAAAAAAATTTTTTTAGTACATCCTCGATCTAAAAAAAATTTTTTTAGTACATCCTTGATATGAAAAAAATTTTTTTAGTACATCCTCGATCTAAAAAAAATTTTTTTAGTACATCCTCGATCAATAAAAATTTTTTTAGTACATCCTCGATCTAAAAAAAAAATTTTTTAGTACATCCTTGATATGAAAAAATTTTTTTTAGACCATCCTCGTTCAAAAAAAATTTTTTTAGTACATCCTCGATCAAAAAAAATTTTTTTAGTACATCCTCGATCTAAAAAAATTTTTTTAGTACATCCTCGATCTAAAAAAAATTTTTTTAGTACATCCTCGATCAAAAAAAATTTTTTTAGTACATCCTCGATCTAAAAAAAATTTTTTTAGTACATCCTTGATATGAAAAAAATTTTTTTAGTACATCTCCGATCAAAAAAAATTTTTTTAGTACATCCTCGATCTAAAAAAAATTTTTTTAGTACATCCTTGATATGAAAAAATTTTTTTTAGTACATCCTCGAACAAAAAAAATGTTTTTAGTACATCCTCGATCTAAAAAAAATTTTTTTAGTACATCCTTGATATGAAAAAAATTTTTTTAGTACATCCTCGATCTAAAAAAAATTTTTTTAGTACATCCTCGATCAAAAAAAATTTTTTTAGTACATCCTCGATCAAAAAAAATTTTTTTAGTACATCCTCGATCTAAAAAAATTTTTTTTAGTACATCCTTGATATGAAAAAAATTTTTTTAGTACATCCTCGATCAAAAAAAATTTTTTTAGTACATCCTTGATCTAAAAAAAATTTTTTTAGTACATCCTTGATATGGAAAAATTTTTTTTAGTACATCCTCGATCAAAAAAAATTTTTTTAGTACATCCTCGATCTAAAAAAAATTTTTTTAGTACATACTCGATCAAAAAAAATTTTTTTAGTACATCCTCGATCTAAAAAAAAATTTTTTAGTACATCCTCGATCAAAAAAAATTTTTTTAGTACATTCTCGATCTAAAAAAAATTTTTTTAGTACATCCTTGATATGAAAAAAATTTTTTTAGTACATCCTCGATATAAAAAAATTTTTTTAGTACATCCTCGATCAAAAAAAATTTTTTTAGTACTTCCTCGATCTAAAAAAAATTTGTTTTTACATCCTTGATATGAAAAAATTTTTTTTAGTACATCCTCGATCTAAAAAAATTTTTTAGTACATCCTTGATATGAAAAAAATTTTTTTAGTACATCCTCGATCAAAAAAAATTTTTTTAGTACATCCTTGATATGAAAAAAATTTTTTTAGTACATCCTTGATATGAAAAAAATTTTTTTAGTACATCCTCGAACAAAAAAAATTTTTTTAGTACATCCTCGATCTAAAATAAATTTTTTTAGTACATCCTCGATCTAAAAAAAATTTTTTTAGTACATCCTCGATCAAAAAAAATTTTTTTAGTACATGCTCGATCTAAAAAAATTTTTTTTAGTACATCCTCGATCAAAAAAAATTTTTTTAGTACATCCTCGATCTAAAAAAAATTTTTTTAGTACATCCTTGATATGAAAAAATTTTTTTTAGTACATCCTCGATCTAAAAAAATTTTTTTAGTACATCCTCGATCAAAAAAAATTTTTTTAGTACTTCCTTGATCTAAAAAAAATTTGTTTTTACATCCTCGATCTAAAAAAATTTTTTTTAGTACATCCTCGATCTAAAAAAAATTTTTTTAGTACATCCTCGATCTAAAAAAAATTTTTTTAGTGCATCCTCGTTTTAAAAAAAAATTTCTAGTACATCCTCGATCAAAAAAAAATTTTTTAGTACATCCTCGATCTAAAGAAATTTTTTTTAGTACATCCTTGATATGAAAAAATTTTTTTTAGTACATCCTCGATCTAAAAAAATTTTTTTAGTACATCCTCGATCTAAAAAAATTTTTTTAGTACATCCTCGATTTAAAAAAAATTTTTCTGTTACATCCTCGATCTAAAAAAATTTTTGTACTACATCCTCGATCTAAAAAAAATTTTTTTAGTACATCCTCGATCAAAAAAAAATTTTTTAGTACATCCTCGATCTAAAAAAATTTTTTTTAGTACATCCTTGATATGAAAAAAATTTTTTTAGTACATCCTCGATCAAAAAACAATTTTTTAGTACATCCTCGATCTAAAAAAAAATTTTTTAGTAAATCCTTGATATGAAAAAAATTTTTTTAGTACATCCTCGATCTAAAAAAATTTTTTTAGTACATCCTCGATCTAAAAAAATTTTTTTTAGTACATCCTAGATCAAAAAATTTTTTTCAGTACATCCTCGATCTAAAAAAAATTTTTTTAGTACATCCTTGATATGAAAAAATTTTTTTTAGTACATCCTCGATCAAAAAAAATTTTTTTAGTACATCCTCGATCAAAAAAAATTTTTTTGTACATCCTCGATCTAAAAAAAATTTTTTTAGTACATCCTTGATATGAAAAAATTTTTTTAGTACATCCTCGATCTAAAAAAATTTTTTTAGTACATCCTCGATCTAAAAAAATTTTTTTAGTACATCCTCGATCTAAAAAAAATTTTTTTAGTACATCCTCGATCAAAAAAAATTTTTTTAGTACATCCTCGATCTAAAAAAAATTTTTTTAGTACATCCTTGATATGAAAAAATTTTTTTTAGTACATCCTCGATCTAAAAAAATTTTTTAGTACATCCTCGATCAAAAAAAATTTTTTTAGTACATCCTCGATCTAAAAAAAATTTTTTTAGTACATCCTTGATATGAAAAAAATTTTTTTAGTACATCCTCGATCAAAAAAACTTTTTTTAGTACATCCTCGATCTAAAAAAATTTTTTTAGTACATCCTCGATCAAAAAAAAATTTTTTTAGTACATCCTTGTTATGAAAAAATTTTTTTTAGTACATCCTCGATTTAAAAAAAATTTTTTAGTACATCCTCGATCTAAAAAAAATTTTTTTAGCACATCCTCGATCTAAAAAAATTTTTTTAGTACATCCTCGATTTAAAAAAAATTTTTTTAGTACATCCTCGATCTAAAAAAATTTTTTTAGTACATCCTCGATTTAAAAAAAATTTTTCTTTTACATCCTCGATCTAAAAAAATTTTTGTACTACATCCTCGATCTAAAAAAAATTTTTTTAGTACATCCTCGATCAAAAAAAAATTTTTTAGTACATCCTCGATCTAAAAAAATTTTTTTTAGTACATCCTTGATATGAAAAAAATTTTTTTAGTACATCCTCGATCAAAAAACAATTTTTTAGTACATCCTCGATCTAAAAAAAAATTTTTTAGTAAATCCTTGATATGAAAAAAATTTTTTTAGTACATCCTCGATCTAAAAAAATTTTTTTAGTACATCCTCGATCTAAAAAAAATATTTTTAGTACATCCTAGATCAAAAAAAATTTTTTCAGTACATTCTCGATCTAAAAAAAATTTTTTTAGTACATCCTTGATATGAAAAAATTTTTTTTAGTACATCCTCGATCAAAAAAAATTTTTTTGTACATCCTCGATCTAAAAAAAATTTTTTTAGTACATCCTTGATATGAAAAAATTTTTTTAGTACATCCTCGATCTAAAAAAATTTTTTTAGTACATCCTCGATCTAAAAAAATTTTTTTAGTACATCCTCGATCTAAAAAAAATTTTTTTAGTACATCTCCGATCAAAAAAAATTTTTTTAGTACATCCTCGATCTAAAAAAAATTTTTTTAGTACATCCTTGATATAAAAAATTTTTTTTAGTACATCCTCGATCTAAAAAAAATTTTTTAGTACATCCTCGATCAAAAAAAATTTTTTTAGTACATCCTCGATCTAAAAAAAATTTTTTTAGTACATCCTTGATATGAAAAAAATTTTTTTAGTACATCCTCGATCAAAAAAACTTTTTTTAGTACATCCTCGATCTAAAAAAAATTTTTTTAGTACATCCTCGATCAAAAAAAAATTTTTTTAGTACATCCTTGATATGAAAAAATTTTTTTTAGTACATCCTCGATTTAAAAAAAATTTTTTAGTACATCCTCGATCTAAAAAAAATTTTTTTAGCACATCCTCGATCTAAAAAAATTTTTTTAGTACATCCTCGATTTAAAAAAAATTTTTTTAGTACATCCTCGATCTAAAAAATTTTTTTTAGTACATCCTCGATCTAAAAAAAATTTTTTTAGTACATCCTCGATCTAAAAAAATTTTTTTAGTACATCCTCGATTTAAAAAAAATTTTTTTAGTACATCCTCGATTTAAAAAAATTTTTTTAGTACATCCTCGATCTAAAAAAAATTTTTTTAGTACATCCTCGATCTAAAAAAATTTTTTTAGTACATCCTCGACCTAAAAAAAATTTTTTTAGTACATCCTCGATCTAAAAAAATTTTTTTAGTACATCCTCGATTTAAAAAAAATTTTTTTAGTACATCCTCGATCTAAAAAAATTTTTTTAGTACATCCTCGATCTAAAAAAAATTTTTTTAGTACATCCTTGATATGAAAAAATTTTTTTTAGTACATCCTCGATTTAAAAAAAATTTTTTAGTACATCCTCGATCTAAAAAAAAATTTTTTAGCACATCCTCGATCTAAAAAAATTTTTTTAGTACATCCTCGATCTAAAAAAAATTTTTTTAGTACATCCTCGATCTAAAAAAATTTTTTTAGTACATCCTCGATCAAAAAAAATTTTTTTAGTACATCCTCGATCTAAAAAAAATTTTTTTAGTACATCCTTGATCAAAAAAAATTTTTTTAGTACATCCTCGATCAAAAAAAAATTTGTTAGTACATCGTCGATCTAAAAAAAAAAATTTTAGTACATCCTTGATATGAAAAAAATTTTTTTAGTACATCCTCGATCTAAAAAAATTTTTTTAGTACATCCTCGATCTAAAAAAATTTTTTTAGTACATCCTAGATCAAAAAAAATTTTTTTAGTACATCCTCGATCTAAAAAAAATTTTTTTAGTACATCCTCGATCTAAAAAAAAAAATTTTAGTACATCCTTGATATGAAAAAAAATTTTTTAGTACATCCTAGATCAAAAAAAATTTTTTTAGTACATCCTCGATCAAAAAAATTTTTTTAGTACATCCTCGATCTAAAAAAAAATTTTTTAGTACATCCTTGATATGAAAAAAATTTTTTTAGTACATCCTTGATATGAAAAAAATTTTTTTAGTACATCCTCGATCAAAAAAATTTTTTTAGTACATCCTCGATCTAAAAAAAATTTTTTTAGTACATCCTTGATATGAAAAAAATTTTTTTAGTACATCCTCGATCAAAAAATATTTTTTTAGTACATCCTCGATCTAAAAAAATTTTTTTAGTACATCCTCGATCTAAAAAAAATTTTTTTAGTACATCCTCGATCAAAAAAAATTTTTTTAGTACATCCTCGATCTAAAAAAAATTTTTTTAGTACATCCATGATCAAAAAAAATTTTTTTAGTACATCCTCGATCAAAAAAAAATTTTTTAGTACATCCTCGATCTAAAAAAAAAATTTTAGTACATCCTTGATATGAAAAAAATTTTTTTAGTACATCCTCGATCTAAAAAAATTTTTTTAGTACATCCTCGATCTAAAAAAATTTTTTTAGTACATCCTAGATCAAACAAAATTTTTTTAGTACATCCTCGATCTAAAAAAAATTTTTTTAGTACATCCTTGATATGAAAAAATTTTTTTTAGTACATCCTCGATCTAAAAAAATTTTTTTAGTACATCCTCGATCTAAAAAAATTTTTGTAGTACATCCTCGATCTAAAAAAAATTTTTTTAGTACATCCTAGATCAAAAAAAATTTTTTTAGTACAAACTCGATCTAAAAAAAATTTTTTTAGTACATCCTTGATATGAAAACATTTTTTTTAGTACATCCACGATCTAAAAAAATTTTTTTAGTACATCCTCGATCAAAAAAAATTTTTTTAGTACATCCTCGATCTAAAAAAAAATTTTTTAGTATATCCTTGATATGAAAAAAATTTTTTTAGTACATCCTCGATCTAAAAAAATTTTTTTAGTACATCCTCGATCAAAAAAAAATTTTTTAGTACATCCTCGATCTAAAAAAAATTTTTTTAGTACATCCTTGATATGAAAAAAATTTTTTTAGTACATCCTCGAACAAAAAAAATTTTTTTAGTACATCATCGATCAAAAAAAATTTTTTTAGTACATCCTCGAGCTAAAAAAAATTTTTTTAGTACATCCTTGATATGAAAAAAATTTTTTTAGTACATCCTCGATCAAAAAAATTTTTTTAGTACATCCTCGATTTAAAAAAAAATTTTTTAGTACATCCTTGATATGAAAAAATTTTTTTTAGTACATCCTCGATCTAAAAAAATTTTTTTAGTACATCCTCGATCAAAATAAATTTTTTTAGTACATCCTCGATCTAAAAACAATTTTTTTAGTACATCCTTGATATAAAAAAAATTTTTTTAGTACATCCTCGATCTAAAAAAATTTTTTTAGTACATCCTCGATCAAAAAAAATTTTTTTAGTACATCCTTGATCAAAAAAAATTTTTTTAGTACATCCTCGATCAAAAAAAAATTTTTTAGTACATCCTCGATCTAAAAAAAAAATTTTAGTACATCCTTGATATGAAAAAAATTTTTTTAGTACATCCTCGATCTAAAAAAAATTTTTTAGTACATCCTCGATCTAAAAAAAATTTTTTTAGTACATCCTAGAACAAAAAAAATTTTTTTAGTACATCCTCGATCTAAAAAAAATTTTTTTAGTACATCCTTGATATGAAAAAATTTTTTTTAGTACATCCTCGATCAAAAAAAATTTTTTTAGTACATCCTCGATCTAAAAAAAATTCTTTTAGTACATCCTTGATATGAAAAAATTTTTTTTAGTACATCCTCGATCTAAAAAAAATTTTTTTAGTACATCCTCGATTTAAAAAAAATTTTTCTAGTACATCCTCGATCTAAAAAAATTTTTTTAGTACATCCTCGATCTAAAAAAATTTTTCTAGTACATCCTCGATCTAAAAAAATTTTTTTAGTACATCCTCGATCTAAAAAAATTTTTTTAGTACATCCTCGATCTAAAAAAAATTGTTTTAGTACATCCTCGATCTAAAAAAAATTTTTTTAGTACATCCTCGATCTAAAAAAATTTTTTTAGTACATCCTCGACCTAAAAAAAATTTTTTTAGTACATCCTCGATCTAAAAAAATTTTTTTAGTACATCCTCGATTTAAAAAAAAATTTTCTAGTACATCCTCGATCTAAAAAAATTTTTTTAGTACATCCTCGATCTAAAAAAATTTTTTTAGTACATCCTCGATTTAAAAAAAATTTTTTAGTACATCCTCGATCTAACAAAAATTTTTTTAGTACATCCTCGATCTAAAAAAATTTTTTTAGTACATCCTCGATTTGAAAAAAATTTTTTTAGTACATCCTCGATCTAAAAAAATTTTTTTAGTACATCCTCGATCAAAAAAAATTTTTTTAGTACATCCTCGATCTAAAAAAAATTTTTTTAGTACATCCTCGATCTAAAAAAATTTTTTTAGTACATCCTCGATCAAAAAAAATTTTTTTAGTACATCCTCGATCTAAAAAAAATTTTTTTAGTACATCCTCTATCTAAAAAAATTTTTTTAGTACATCCTCGATCAAAAAAAAATTTTTTTAGTACATCCTCGATCTAAAAAAATTTTTTTAGTACATCCTCGATTTAAAAAAAATTTTTCTAGTACATCCTCGATCTAAAAAATTTTTTTAGTACATCCTCGATCTTAAAAGATTTTTTTAGTACATCCTCGATCAAAAATAAATTTTTTTAGTACATCCTCGATCTAAAAAAATTTTTTTAGTACATCCTCGATTTAAAAAAAATTTTTTAGTACATCCTCGATCTAAAAAAAATTTTTTTAGTACATCCTCGATCTAAAAAAATTTTTTTAGTACATCCTCGATTTTAAAAAAATTTTTTTAGTACATCCTCGATCTTAAAAAATTTTTTTAGTACATCCTCGATCTAAAAAAAATTTTTTTAGTACATCCTCGATTTAAAAAAAATTTTTCTAGTACATCCTCGATCTAAAAAAATTTTTTTAGTACATCCTCGATCTAACAAATTTTTTTTAGTACATCCTCGATTTAAAAAAAATTTTTTAGTACATCCTCGATCTAAACAAATTTTTTTAGTACATCCTCGATTTAAAAAAAATTTTTTAGTACATCGTCGATCTAAAAAAAATTTTTTTAGTACATCCTCGATCCAAAAAATTTTTTTAGTACATCCTCGATTTAAAAAAAAATTTTTTAGTACATCCTCGATCTAAAAAAATTTTTTTAGTACATCCTCGATTTAAAAAAAATTTTTTAGTACATCCTCGATTTAAAAAAAAATTTTTTAGTACATCCTCGATCTAAAAAAATTTTTTTAGTACATCCTCGATCAAAAAAAAAATTTTTTTAGTGCATCCTCGATCAAAAAAAAATTTTTTTAGTACATCCTCGATCTAAAAAAATTGTTTTAGTACATCCTCGATTTAAAAAAAATTTTTTAGTACATCCTAGATCTAAAAAAAATTTTTTTAGTACATCCTCGATCTAAAAAAATTTTTTTAGTACATCCTCGATCAAAAAAAAAATTTTTTTAGCACATCCTCGATCTAAAAAAATTTTTTAAGTACATCCTCGATTTAAAAAAAATTTTTTAGTACATCCTCGTTCTAAAAAAAATTTTTTTAGTACATCCTCGGTCTAAAAAAATTTTTTTAGTACATCCTCGATTTAAAAAAAATTTTTCTAGTACATCCTCGATCTAAAAAATTTTTTTAGTACATCCTCGATCTTAAAAGATTTTTTTAGTACATCCTCGATCAAAAATAAATTTTTTTAGTACATCCTCGATCTAAAAAAATTTTTTTAGTACATCCTCGATTTAAAAAAAATTTTTTAGTACATCCTCGATCTAAAAAAAATTTTTTTAGTACATCCTCGATCTAAAAAAATTTTTTTAGTACATCCTCGATTTTAAAAAAATTTTTTTAGTACATCCTCGATCTAAAAAAATTTTTTTAGTACATCCTCGATCAAAAAAAATTTTTTTAGTACATCCTCGATCTAAAAAAAAATTTTTTAGTACATCCTCTATCTAAAAAAATTTTTTTAGTACATCCTCGATCAAAAAAAAATTTTTTTAGTACATCCTCGATCTAAAAAATTTTTTTTAGTACATCCTCGATTTAAAAAAATTTTTTAGTACATCCTCGATCTAAAAAAAATTTTTTTAGTACATCCTCGATCTAAAAAAAATTTTTTTAGTACATCCTTGATATGAAAAAAATTTTTTTAGTACATCCTCGATCTAAAAAAAATTTTTTTAGTGCATCCTCGATCTTAAAAAATTTTTTTAGTACATCCTCGATTTAAAAAAAATTTTTTAGTACATCCTCGATCTAAAAAAAATTTTTTTAGTACATCCTCGATCTAAAAAAATTTTTTTAGTACATCCTCGATTTAAAAAAATTTTTTAGTACATCCTCGATCTAAAAAAAATTTTTTTAGTACATCCTCGATCTAAAAAAATTTTTTTAGTACATCCTCGATTTAAAACAAATTTTTTAGTACATCCTCGATCTAAAAAAAATTTTTTTAGTACATCCTCGATCTAAAAAAATTTTTTTAGTACATCCTCGATTTAAAAAAAATTTTTTTAGTACATCCTCGATCTAAAAAAATTTTTTTAGTACATCCTCGATCTAAAAAAAATTTTTTTAGTACATCCTCGATTTAAAAAAAAATTTTCTAGTACATCCTCGATCTAAAAAAATTTTTTTAGTACATCCTCGATCTAAAAAAATTTTTTTAGTACATCCTCGATCAAAAAAAAATTTTTTTAGTACATCCTCGATCTAAAAAAATTTTTTTAGTACATCCTCGATTTAAAAAAAATTTTTTAGTACATCCTCGATCTAAAAAAAATTTTTTTAGTACATCCTCGATCTAAAAAAAATTTTTTTAGTACATCCTCGATTTAAAAAAAATTTTTTTAGTACATCCTCGATCTAAAAAAAATTTGTTAGCACATCCTCGATCTAAAAAAATTTTTTTTAGTACATCCTCGATTTAAAAAAATTTTTTCTAGTACATCCTCGATCTAAAAAAATTTTTTTAGTACATCCTCGATCTAAAAAAATTTTTTTAGTACATCCTCGATCAAAAAAAAATTTTTTTAGTACATCCTCGATCTAAAAAAATTTTTTTAGTACATCCTCGATTTAAAAAAAAATTTTTTAGTACATCCTAGATCTAAAAAAATTTTTTTAGTACATCTTCGATCTAAAAAAAATTTTTTTAGTACATCCTTGATATGAAAACAATTTTTTTAGTACATCCTCGATCTAAAAAAATTTTTTAGTACATCCTCGATTTAAAAAAAAATTTTCTAGTACATCCTCGATCTAAAAAAATTTTTTTAGTACATCCTCGATCTAAAAAAATTTTTTTAGTACATCCTCGATCAAAAAAAAATTTTTTTAGTACATCCTCGATCTAAAACAATTTTTTTAGTACATCCTCGATCTAAAAAAATTTTTTTAGTACATCCTCGATCTAAAAAAAATTTTTTTAGTACATCCTTGATCAAAAAAAATTTTTTTAGTACATCCTCGATCAAAAAAAAATTTTTTAGTACATCCTCGATCTAAAAAAAAATTTTTTAGTACATCCTTGATATGAAAAAAATTTTTTTAGTACATCCTCGATCTAAAAAAATTTTTTTAGTACATCCTCGATCTAAAAAAAATTTTTTTAGTACATCCTAGATCAAAAAAAATTTTTTTAGTACATCCTTGATCAAAAAAAATTTTTTTAGTACATCCTCGATCAAAAAAAAATTTTTTAGTACATCCTCGATCTAAAAAAAATTTTTTTAGTACATCCTTGATATGAAAAAAATTTTTTTAGTACATCCTTGATATGAAAAAAATTTTTTTAGTACATCCTCGATCAAAAAAAATTTTTTTAGTACATCCTCGATCAAAAAAAATTTTTTTAGTACATCCTCGATCTAAAAACAAATTTTTTAGTACATCCTTGATATGAAAAAAATTTTTTTAGTACATCCTCGATCTAAAAAAATTTTTTTTAGTACATCCTAGATCAAAAAAAATTTTTTTAGTACATCCTCGATCTAAAAAAAATTTTTTTAGTACATCCTCGATCTAAAAAAAATTTTTTTAGTACATCCTTGATATGAAAAAATTTTTTTTAGTACATCCTCGATCTAAAAAAATTTTTTTAGTACATCCTCGATCAAAAAAAATTTTTTAGTACATCCTCGATCTAAAAAAAAATTTTTTAGTACATCCTTGATATAAAAAAAATTTTTTTAGTACATCCTCGATCAAAAAAAATTTTTTTAGTACATCCTCGATCTAAAAAAAATTTTTTTAGTACATCCTAGATCAAAAAAAATTTTTTTAGTACATCCTCGATCTAAAAAAAAATTTTTTAGTACATCCTTGATATGAAAAAAATTTTTTTAATACATCCTAGATCAAAAAAAATTTTTTTAGTACATCCTTGATATGAAAAAAATTTTTTTAGTACATCCTCGATCAAAAAAATTTTTTTAGTACATCCTCGATCTAAAAAAAAATTTTTTAGTACATCCTTGATATGAAAAAATTTTTTTTAGTACATCCTCGATCTAAAAAAATTTTTTTAGTACATCCTCGATCAAAAAAAATTTTTTTAGTACATCCTCGATCTAAAAAAAATTTTTTTAGTACATCCTTGATATGAAAAAATTTTTTTTAGTACATCATCGATCTAAAAAATTTTTTTTAGTACAACCTCGATCTAAAAAAAATTTTTTAGTACATCCTAGATCAAAAAAAATTTTTTTAGTACATCCTCGATCTAAAAAAAATTTTTTTAGTACATCCTTGATATGAAAAAATTTTTTTTAGTACATCCTCGATCTAAAAAAATTTTTTTAGTACATCCTCGATCAAAAAAAATTTTTTTAGTACATCCTCGATCTAAAAAAAATTTTTTTAGTACATCCTTGATATGAAAAAAATTTTTTTAGTACATCCTCGATCAAAAAAAATTTTTTTAGTCATCCTCGATCAAAAAAAATTTTTTAGTACATCCTCGATCTAAAAACAAATTTTTTAGTACATCCTTGATATGAAAAAAATTTTTTTAGTACATCCTCGATCTAAAAAAATTTTTTTTAGTACATCCTAGATCAAAAAAAATTTTTTTAGTACATCCTCGATCTAAAAAAAATTTTTTTAGTACATCCTCGATCTAAAAAAAATTTTTTTAGTACATCCTTGATATGAAAAAATTTTTTTTAGTACATCCTCGATCTAAAAAAAATTTTTTAGTACATCCTCGATCAAAAAAAATTTTTTAGTACATCCTCGATCTAAAAAAAAATTTTTTAGTACATCCTTGATATAAAAAAAATTTTTTTAGTACATCCTCGATCAAAAAAAATTTTTTTAGTACATCCTCGATCTAAAAAAAATTTTTTTAGTACATCCTAGATCAAAAAAAATTTTTTTAGTACATCCTCGATCTAAAAAAAATTTTTTTAGTACATCCTTGATATGAAAAAATTTTTTTTAGTACATCCTCGATCTAAAAAAATTTTTTTAGTACATCCTCGATCTAAAAAAAATTTTTTTAGTACATCCTAGATTAAAAAAAATTTTTTTAGTACATCCTCGATCTAAAAAAAATTTTTTTAGTACATCCTTGATATGAAAAAAATTTTTTTAGTACATCCTCGATCTAAAAAATTTTTTTAGTACATCCTCGATCAAAAAAAATTTTTTTAGTACATCCTCGATCTAAAAAAAATTTTTTTAGTACATCCTCGATCAAAAAAAAATTTTTTAGTACATCCTCGATCAAAAAAAAATTTTTTAGTACATCCTCGATCTAAAAAAAAATTTTTTAGTACATCCTTGATATGAAAAAAATTTTTTTAGTACATCCTCGATCTAAAAAAATTTTTTTAGTACATCCTCGATCAAAAAAAATTTTTTTAGTACATCCTCGATCTAAAAAAAATTTTTTTAGTACATCCTTGATATGACAAAATTTTTTTTAGTACATCCTCGATCTAAAAAATTTTTTAAGTACATCCTCGATCAAAAAAAATTTTTTTAGTACATCCTCGATCTAAAAAAAATTTTTTTAGTACATCCTAGATCAAAAAAAATTTTTTTAGTACATCCTTGATCAAAAAAAATTTTTTTAGTACATCCTAGATCAAAAAAAATTTTTTTAGTACATCCTTGATATGAAAAAATTTTTTTTAGTACATCCTCGATCTAAAAAAAATTTTTTAGTACATCCTCGATCAAAAAAAATTTTTTAGTACATCCTCGATCTAAAAAAAAATTTTTTAGTACATCCTTGATATAAAAAAAATTTTTTTAGTACATCCTCGATCAAAAAAAATTTTTTTAGTACATCCTCGATCTAAAAAAAATTTTTTTAGTACATCCTAGATCAAAAAAAATTTTTTTAGTACATCCTCGATCTAAAAAAAATTTTTTTAGTACATCCTTGATATGAAAAAATTTTTTTTAGTACATCCTCGATCTAAAAAAATTTTTTTAGTACATCCTCGATCTAAAAAAAATTTTTTTAGTACATCCTAGATTAAAAAAAATTTTTTTAGTACATCCTCGATCTAAAAAAAATTTTTTTAGTACATCCTTGATATGAAAAAAATTTTTTTAGTACATCCTCGATCTAAAAAATTTTTTTAGTACATCCTCGATCAAAAAAAATTTTTTTAGTACATCCTCGATCTAAAAAAAATTTTTTTAGTACATCCTCGATCAAAAAAAATTTTTTTAGTACATCCTCGATCAAAAAAAAATTTTTTAGTACATCCTCGATCTAAAAAAAAATTTTTTAGTACATCCTTGATATGAAAAAAATTTTTTTAGTACATCCTCGATCTAAAAAAATTTTTTTAGTACATCCTCGATCAAAAAAAATTTTTTTAGTACATCCTCGATCTAAAAAAAATTTTTTTAGTACATCCTTGATATGACAAAATTTTTTTTAGTACATCCTCGATCTAAAAAATTTTTTAAGTACATCCTCGATCAAAAAAAATTTTTTTAGTACATCCTCGATCTAAAAAAAATTTTTTTAGTACATCCTAGATCAAAAAAAATTTTTTTAGTACATCCTTGATCAAAAAAAATTTTTTTAGTACATCCTCGATCAAAAAAAAATTTTTTAGTACATCCTCGATCTAAAAAAAAATTTTTTAGTACATCCTTGATATGAAAAAAATTTTTTTAGTACATCCTCGATCAAAAAAATTTTTTTTAGTACATCCTCGATCTAAAAAAAATTTTTTTAGTACATCCTAGATCAAAAAAAATTTTTTTAGTACATCCTCGATCTAAAAAAAATTTTTTTAGTACATCCTTGATATGAAAAAATTTTTTTTAGTACATCCTCGATCTAAAAAAATTTTTTTAGTACATCCTCGATCTAAAAAAATTTTTTTAGTACATCCTCGATCTAAAAAAAATTTTTTTAGTACATCCTAGATCAAAAAAAATTTTTTTAGTACATCCTCGATCAAAAAAAATTTTTTTAGTACATCCTCGATCTAAAAAAAATTTTTTTAGTACATCCTTGATATGAAAAAATTTTTTTTAGTACATCCTCGATCTAAAAAAATTTTTTAGTACATCCTCGATCTAAAAAAAATTTTTTTAGTACATCCTTGATATGAACAAATTTTTTTTAGTACATCCTCGATCTAAAAAAATTTTTTTAGTACATCCTCGATCAAAAAAAATTTTTTTAGTACATCCTCAATCTAAAAAAAATTTTTTTAGTACATCCTTGATATGAAAAAAATTTTTTTAGTACATCCTCTATCAAAAAAAATTTTTTTAGTACATCCTCGATCTAAAAAAATTTTTTTAGTACATCCTCGATCTAAAAAAAATTTTTTTAGTACATCCTCGATCTAAAAAAATTTTTTTAGTACATCCTCGATCAAAAAACATTGTTTTAGTACATCCTCGATCTAAAAAAAAATTTTTTAGTACATCCTTGATATGAAAAAATTTTTTTTAGTACATCCTCGATCTAAAAAAATTTTTTTAGTACATCCTCGATCTAAAAAAATTTTTTTAGTACATCCTCGATCAAAAAAAATTTTTTTAGTACATCCTCGATCTAAAAAAATTTTTTTAGTACATCCTCGATCAAAAAACATTGTTTTAGTACATCCTCGATCTAAAAAAAAATTTTTTAGTACATCCTTGATATGAAAAAAATTTTTTTAGTACATCCTCGATCAAAAAAATTTTTTTAGTACATCCTCGATCTAAAAAAAAAATTTTTAGTACATCCTTGATATGAAAAAATTTTTTTTTAGTACATCCTCGATCTAAAAAAAATTTTTTTAGTACATCCTTGATATGAAAAAAATTTTTTTAGTACATCCTCGATCTAAAAAAAATTTTTTTAGTACATCCTCGATCAAAAAAAATTTTTTTAGTACATCCTCGATCTAAAAAAAATTTTTTAGTACATCCTTGATATGAAAAAAATTTTTTTAGTAAATCCTCGATCAAAAAAAATTTTTTTAGTACATCCTCGATCTAAAAAAAATTTTTGTAGTACATCCTTGATATGAAATAAATTTTTTTAGTACATCCTCGATCAAAAAAATTTTTTTAGTACATCCTCGATCTAAAAAAAAAATTTTTAGTACATCCTTGATATGAAAAAATTTTTTTTTAGTACATCCTCGATCTAAAAAAATTGTTTTAGTACATCCTCGATCAAAAAAAATTTTTTTAGTACATCCTCGATCTAAAAAAAATTTTTTTAGTACATCCTTGATATGAAAAAATTTTTTTAGTACATCCTCGATCAAAAAAAATTTTTTTAGTAAATCCTCGATCAAAAAAAATTTTTTTAGTACATCCTCGATCTAAAAAAAATTTTTGTAGTACATCCTTGATATGAAATAAATTTTTTTAGTACATCCTCGATCAAAAAAATTTTTTTAGTACATCCTCGATCTAAAAAAAAAATTTTTAGTACATCCTTGATATGAAAAAATTTTTTTTTAGTACATCCTCGATCTAAAAAAATTGTTTTAGTACATCCTCGATCAAAAAAAATTTTTTTAGTACATCCTCGATCTAAAAAAAATTTTTTTAGTACATCCTTGACATGAAAAAAATTTTTTTAGTACATCCTCGATCAAAAAAAATTTTCTAGTACATCCTCGATCTAAAAAAAATTTTTTTAGTACATCCTTGATATGAAAAAAATTTTTTTAGTACATCCTCGATCTAAAAAAAATTTTTTTAGTACATCCTCGATCAAAAAAAATTTTTTTAGTACATCCTCGATCTAAAAAAAATTTTTTTAGTACATCCTTGATATGAAAAAAATTTTTTTAGTAAATCCTCGATCAAAAAAAATTTTTTTAGTACATCCTCGATCTAAAAAAAATTTTTGTAGTACATCCTTGATATGAAATAAATTTTTTTAGTACATCCTCGATCAAAAAAATTTTTTTAGTACATCCTCGATCTAAAAAAAAAATTTTTAGTACATCCTTGATATGAAAAAATTTTTTTTTAGTACATCCTCGATCTAAAAAAATTGTTTTAGTACATCCTCGATCAAAAAAAATTTTTTTAGTACATCCTCGATCTAAAAAAAATTTTTTTAGTACATCCTTGATATGAAAAAATTTTTTTTAGTACATCCTCGATCTAAAAAAATTTTTTTAGTACATCCTCGATCTAAAAAAATTTTTTTAGTACATCCTCGATCTAAAAAAAATTTTTTTAGTACATCCTAGATCAAAAAAAATTTTTTTAGTACATCCTCGATCTAAAAAAAATTTTTTCAGTACATCCTTGATATGAAAAAATTTTTTTTAGTACATCCTCGATCTAAAAAAATTTTTTTAGTACATCCTCGATCAAAAAAAATTTTTTTAGTACATCCTCGATCTAAAAAAAATTTTTTTAGTACATCCTTGATATGAAAAAAATTTTTTTAGTACATCCTCGATCAAAAAAAATTTTTTTAGTAGATCCTCGATCAAAAAAAATTTTTTTAGTACATCCTCGATCTAAAAAAAATTTTTTTAGTACATCCTTGATATGAAAAAAATTTTTTTAGTACATCCTCGATCAAAAAAAATTTTTTTAGTCATCCTCGATCAAAAAAAATTTTTTAGTACATCCTCGATCTAAAAAAAAATTTTTTAGTACATCCTTGATATGAAAAAAATTTTTTTAGTACATCCTCGATCAAAAAAAATTTTTTTAGTACATCTTCGATCTAAAAAAAATTTTTTAGTACATCCTAGATCAAAAAAAATTTTTTTAGTACATCCTCGATCTAAAAAAAATTTTTTTAGTACATCCTTGATATGAAAAAATTTTTTTTAGTACATCCTCGATCTAAAAAAATGTTTTTAGTACATCTTCGATCAAAAAAAATTTTTTTAGTACATCCTCGATCTAAAAAAAATTTTTTTAGTACATCCTTGATCAAAAAAAATTTTTTTAGTACATCCTCGATCAAAAAAAAATTTTTTAGTACATCCTCGATCTAAAAAAAAATTTTTTAGTACATCCTTGATATGAAAAAAAATTTTTTAGTACATCCTCGATCTAAAAAAATTTTTTTAGTACATCCTCGATCTAAAAAAAAATTTTTTAGTACATCCTTGATATGAAAAAAATTTTTTTAGTACATCCTCGATCAAAAAAAATTTTTTTAGTACATCTTCGATCTAAAAAAAATTTTTTAGTACATCCTAGATCAAAAAAAATTTTTTTAGTACATCCTCGATCTAAAAAAAATTTTTTTAGTACATCCTTGATATGCAAAAATTTTTTTTAGTACATCCTCGATCTAAAAAAATTTTTTTAGTACATCCTCGATCAAAAAAAATTTTTTTAGTACATCCTCGATCTAAAAAAATTTTTTTAGTACATCCTTGATCAAAAAAAATTTTTTTAGTACATCCTCGATCAAAAAAAAATTTTTTAGTACATCCTCGATCTAAAAAAAAATTTTTTAGTACATCCTTGATATGAAAAAAAATTTTTTAGTACATCCTCGATCTAAAAAAATTTTTTTAGTACATCCTCGATCTAAAAAAAAATTTTTTAGTACATCCTAGATCAAAAAAAATTTTTTTAGTACATCCTCGATCTAAAAAAAAATTTTTTAGTAAATCCTTGATATGAAAAAATTTTTTTTTAGTACATCTTCTATCTAAAAAAATTTTTTTAGTACATCCTCGATCTAAAAAAATTTTTTTAGTACATCCTCGATCTAAAAAAATTTTTTTAGTACATCCTAGATCAAAAAAAATTTTTTTAGTACATCCTCGATCTAAAAAAATTTTTTTAGTACATCCTCGATCAAAAAAAATTTTTTTAGTACATCCTCGATCAAAAAAAATTTTTTTAGTACATCCTTGATATGAAAAAAATTTTTTTAGTACATCCTCGATCAAAAAAAATTTTTTTAGTCATCCTCGATCAAAAAAAATTTTTTAGTACATCCTCGATCTAAAAAAAATTTTTTTAGTACATCCTTGATATGAAAAAAATTTTTTTAGTACATCCTCGATCAAAAAAATTTTTTTAGTACATCCTCGATCTAAAAAAATTTTTTTAGTACATCCTTGATATGAAAAAATTTTTTTTAATACATCCTCGATCTAAAAAAATTTTTTTAGTACATCCTCGATCAAAAAAAATTTTTTTAGTACATCCTCGATCTAAAAAAAATTTTTTTAGTACATCCTTGATATGAAAAAATTTTTTTTGTACATCCTCGATCTAAAAAAATTTTTTTAGTACATCCTCGATCTAAAAAAATTTTTTTAGTACATCCTCGATCTAAAAAAAATTTTTTTAGTACATCCTAAATCAAAAAAAATTTTGTTAGTACATCCTCGATCTAAAAAAATTTTTTTAGTACATCCTTGATATGAAAAAAATTTTTTTAGTACATCCTCGATCTAAAAAAAATTTTTTTAGTACATTCTTGATATGAAAAAATTTTTTTTAGTACATCCTCGATCTAAAAAAATTTTTTTAGTACATCCTCGATCTAAAAAAATTTTTTTAGTACATCCTCGATCTAAAAAAAATTTTTTTAGTACATCCTTGATATTAAAAAAATTTTTTTAGTACATCCTCGATCAAAAAAAATTTTTTTAGTACATCCTCGATCTAAAAAAAAAGTTTTTAGTACATCCTTGATATGAAAAAAATTTTTTTAGTACATCCTCGATCAAAAAAAATTTTTTTAGTACATCCTCGATCTAAAAAAAAATTTTTTAGTACATCCTCGATCAAAAAAAATTTTTTTAGTACATCCTCGATCTAAAAAAAATTTTTTTAGTACATCCTTGATATGAAAAAAATTTTTTTAGTACATCCTCGATCAAAAAAAATTTTTTTACTACATCCTCGATCTAAAAAAAATTTTTTTAGTACATCCTTGATATGAAAAAATTTTTTTTAGTACATCCTCGATCTAAAAAAATTTTTTTAGTACATCCTCGATCTAAAAAAATTTTTTTAGTACATCCTCGATCTAAAAAAAATTTTTTTAGTACATCCTTGATATGAAAAAAATTTTTTTAGTACATCCTCGATCAAAAAAAATTTTTTTAGTACATCCTCGATCTAAAAAAAAATTTTTTAGTACATCCTTGATATGAAAAAAATTTTTTTAGTACATCCTCGATCTAAAAAAAAATTTTTTAGTACATCCTCGATCTAAAAAAAATTTTTTTAGTACATCCTCGATCTAAAAAAATTTTTTTTAGTACATCCTCGATCTAAAAAAATTTTTTTAGTACATCCTCGATCTAAAAAAATTTTTTTAGTACATCCTCGATCAAAAAAAATTTTTTTAGTACATCCTTGATATGAAAAAAATTTTTTTAGTACATCCTCGATCAAAAAAAATTTTTTTAGTCATCCTCGATCAAAAAAAATTTTTTAGTACATCCTCGATCTAAAAAAAATTTTTTTAGTACATCCTTGATATGAAAAAAATTTTTTTAGTACATCCTCGATCAAAAAAATTTTTTTAGTACATCCTCGATCTAAAAAAATTTTTTTAGTACATCCTCGATCTAAAAAAAGTTTTTTAGTACATCCTAAATCAAAAAAAATTTTTTTAGTACATCCTCGATCTAAAAAAAATTTTTTTAGTACATCCTTGATATGCAAAAAATTTTTTTAGTACATCCTCGATCTAAAAAAAATTTTTTTAGTACATCCTTGATATGAAAAAATTTTTTTTAGTACATCCTCGATCTAAAAAAATTTTTTTAGTACATCCTCGATCTAAAAAAATTTTTTTAGTACATCCTCGATCTAAAAAAAATTTTTTTAGTACATCCTTGATATGAAAAAAATTTTTTTAGTACATCCTCGATAAAAAAAAATTTTTTAGTACATCCTCGATCTAAAAAAAAATTTTTTAGTACATCCTTGATATGAAAAAAATTTTTTTAGTACATCCTCGATCTAAAAAAAATTTTTTTAGTACATCCTCGATCTAAAAAAAATTTTTTTAGTACATCCTCGATCAAAAAAAATTTTTTTAGTACATCCTCGATCTAAAAAAAATTTTTTTAGTACATCCTTGATATGAAAAAAATTTTTTTAGTACATCCTCGATCAAAAAAAATTTTTTTACTACATCCTCGATCTAAAAAAAATTTTTTTAGTACATCCTTGATATGGAAAAATTTTTTTTAGTACATCCTCGATCTAAAAAAATTTTTTTAGTACATCCTCGATCTAAAAAAATTTTTTTAGTACATCCTCGATTTAAAAAAAATTTTTTTAGTACATCCTCGATCTAAAAAAATTTTTTTTAGTACATCCTCGATCTAAAAAAAATTTTTTTAGTACATCCTCGATTTAAAAAAAAAATTTCTAGTACATCCTCGCTCTAAAAAAATTTTTTTAGTACATCCTCGATCTAAAAAAATTTTTTTAGTACATCCTCGATCTAAAAAAAATTTTTTTAGTACATCCTTGATATGAAAAAAATTTTGTTAGTACATCCTCGATCTAAAAAATTTTTTTTAGTACATCCTCGATCTAAAAAAAATTTTTTTAGTACATCCTCGATCTAAAAAAAATTTTTTTAGTACATCCTCGATCTAAAAAAATTTTTTTAGTACATCCTCGATCTAAAAAAAATTTTTTTAGTACATCCTCGATCTAAAACAATTTTTTTAGTACATCCTCGATTTAAAAAAAATTTTTGTAGTACATCCTCGATCTAAAAAAATTTTTTTAGTACATCCTCGATTTAAAAAAAATTTTTTTAGTACATCCTCGATCTAAAAAAATTTTTTTAGTACATCCTCGATCTAAAAAAAATTTTTTTAGTACATCCTTGATATGAAAAAATTTTTTTTAGTACATCCTCGATCTAAAAAAATTTTTTTAGTACATCCTCGATCTAAAAAAATTTTTTTAGTACATCCTCGATCTAAAAAAAATTTTTTTAGTACATCCTTGATATGAAAAAAATTTTTTTAGTACATCCTCGATCAAAAAAAATTTTTTAGTACATCCTCGATCTAAAAAAAAATTTTTTAGTACATCCTTGATATGAAAAAAATTTTTTTAGTACATCCTCGATCTAAAAAAAATTTTTTTAGTACATCCTCGATCTAAAAAAAATTTTTTTAGTACATCCTCGATCAAAAAAAATTTTTTTAGTACATCCTCGATCTAAAAAAAATTTTTTTAGTACATCCTTGATATGAAAAAAATTTTTTTAGTACATCCTCGATCTAAAAAAAATTTTTTTACTACATCCTCGATCTAAAAAAAATTTTTTTAGTACATCCTTGATATGGAAAAATTTTTTTTAGTACATCCTCGATCTAAAAAAATTTTTTTAGTACATCCTCGATCTAAAAAAATTTTTTTAGTACATCCTCGATTTAAAAAAAATTTTTTTAGTACATCCTCGATCTAAAAAAATTTTTTTTAGTACATCCTCGATCTAAAAAAAATTTTTTTAGTACATCCTCGATTTAAAAAAAAAATTTCTAGTACATCCTCGCTCTAAAAAAATTTTTTTAGTACATCCTCGATCTAAAAAAATTTTTTTAGTACATCCTCGATCTAAAAAAAATTTTTTTAGTACATCCTTGATATGAAAAAAATTTTGTTAGTACATCCTCGATCTAAAAAAATTTTTTTAGTACATCCTCGATCTAAAAAAAATTTTTTTAGTACATCCTCGATCTAAAAAAAATTTTTTTAGTACATCCTCGATCTAAAAAAATTTTTTTAGTACATCCTCGATCTAAAAAAAATTTTTTTAGTACATCCTCGATCTAAAACAATTTTTTTAGTACATCCTCGATTTAAAAAAAATTTTTTTAGTACATCCTCGATCTAAAAAAATTTTTTTAGTACATCCTCGATTTAAAAAAAATTTTTTTAGTACATCCTCGATCTAAAAAAATTTTTTTAGTACATCCTCGATCTAAAAAAAATTTTTTTAGTACATCCTCGATTTAAAAAAAATTTTTTTAGTACATCCTCGATCTAAAAAAATTTTTTTAGTACATCCTCGATCTAAAAAAAATTTTTTTAGTACATCCTCGATTTAAAAAAAATTTTTTTAGTACATCCTCGATCTAAAAAAATTTTTTTAGTACATCCTCGATCTAAAAAAAATTTTTTTAGTACATCCTCGATTTAAAAAAAATTTTTTTAGTACATCCTCGATCTAAAAAAATTTTTTTAGTACATCCTCGATCTAAAAAAAATTTTTTTAGTACATCCTCGATCTAAAAAAATTTTTTTAGTACATCCTCGATCTAAAAAAAATTTTTTTAGTACATCCTCGATCTAAAACAATTTTTTTAGTACATCCTCGATTTAAAAAAAATTTTTTTAGTACATCCTCGATCTAAAAAAATTTTTTTAGTACATCCTCGATTTAAAAAAAATTTTTTTAGTACATCCTCGATCTAAAAAAAATTTTTTTAGTACATCCTCGATCAAAAAAAATTTTTTTAGTACATCCTCGATCTAAAAAAATTTTTTTAGTACATCCTCGATCTAAAAAAAATTTTTTTAGTACATCCTCGATCTAAAACAATTTTTTTAGTACATCCTCGATCAAAAAAAATTTTTTTAGTACATCCTCGATCTAAAAAATTTTTTTAGTACATCCTCGATCTAAAACAATTTTTTTAGTACATCCTCGATTTAAAAAAAATTTTTTTAGTACATCCTCGATCTAAAAAAATTTTTTTAGTACATCCTCGATTTAAAAAAAATTTTTTTAGTACATCCTCGATCTAAAAAAATTTTTTTAGTACATCCTCGATCTAAAAAAAATTTTTTTAGTACATCCTCGATCAAAAAAAATTTTTTTAGTACATCCTCGATCTAAAAAAATTTTTTTAGTACATCCTCGATCTAAAAAAAATTTTTTTAGTACATCCTCGATCAAAAAAAATTTTTTTAGTACATCCTCGATCTAAAAAATTTTTTTTAGTACATCCTCGATCTAAAAAAAAATTTTTAGTACATCCTCGATCAAAAAAAAATTTTTTTAGTACATCCTCGATCTAAAAAATTTTTTTTAGTACATCCTCGATCTAAAAAAAATTTTTTTAGTACATCCTCGATTTAAAAAAAATTTTTCTAGTACATCCTCGATCTAAAAAAATTTTTTTAGTACATCCTCGATCTAAAAAAATTTTTCTAGTACATCCTCGATCTAAAAAAATTTTTTTTAGTACATCCTCGATCTAAAAAAATTTTTTTAGTACATCCTCGATCTAAAAAAAATTGTTTTAGTACATCCTCGATCTAAAAAAAATTTTTTTAGTACATCCTCGATCTAAAAAAATTTTTTTAGTACATCCTCGACCTAAAAAAAATTTTTTTAGTACATCCTCGATCTAAAAAAATTTTTTTAGTACATCCTCGATTTAAAAAAAAATTTTCTAGTACATCCTCGATCTAAAAAAATTTTTTTAGTACATCCTCGATCTAAAAAAATTTTTTTAGTACATCCTCGATTTAAAAAAAATTTTTTAGTACATCCTCGATCTAACAAAAATTTTTTTAGTACATCCTCGATCTACAAAAATTTTTTTAGTACATCCTCGATTTGAAAAAAATTTTTTTAGTACATCCTCGATCTAAAAAAATTTTTTTAGTACATCCTCGATCAAAAAAAAATTTTTTTAGTACATCCTCGATCTAAAAAAATTTTTTTAGTACATCCTCGATTTAAAAAAAATTTTTTAGTACATCCTCGATCTAAAAAAAATTTTTTTAGTACATCCTCGATCTAAAAAAATTTTTTTAGTACATCCTCGATTTGAAAAAAATTTTTTTAGTACATCCTCGATCTAAAAAAATTTTTTTAGTACATCCTTGATCTAAAAAAATTTTTTTAGTACATCCTCGATCTAAAAAAAATTTTTTTAGTACATCCTCGATTTAAAAAAAATTTTTCTAGTACATCCTCGATCTAAAAAAATTTTTTTAGTACATCCTCGACCTAAAAAAATTTTTTTAGTACATCCTCGATCTAAAAAAAATTTTTTTAGTACATCCTTGATATGAAAAAAATTTTTTTAGTACATCCTCGATCTAAAAAAATTTTTTTAGTACATCCTCGATCTAAAAAAAAATTTTTTAGTACATCCTCGATCTAAAAAAAATTTTTTTAGTACATCCTCGATCTAAAAAAATTTTTTTAGTACATCCTCGATCTAAAAAAAAATTTTTTAGTACATCCTCGATCTAAAAAAATTTTTTTAGTACATCCTCGATTTAAAAAAAATTTTTTTAGTACATCCTCGATCTAAAAAAATTTTTTTAGTACATCCTCGATTTAAAAAAAATTTTTTTAGTACATCCTCGATCTAAAAAAATTTTTTTAGTACATCCTCGACCTAAAAAAAATTTTTTTAGTACATCCTCGATCTAAAAAAATTTTTTTAGTACATCCTCGATCTAAAAAAATTTTTTAGTACATCCTTGATATGAAAAAAATTTTTTTAGTACATCCTCGAGCTAAAAAAATTTTTTAGTACATCCTCGATCAAAAAAAAATTTTTTTAGTACATCCTCGATTTAAAAAAAATTTTTCTAGTACATCCTCGATCTAAAAAAATTTTTTTAGTACATCCTCGATCTAAAAAAATTTTTTTAGTACATCCTCGATCAAAAAAAAATTTTTTAGTACATCCTCGATCTAAAAAAATTTTTTTAGTACATCCTCGATTTAAAAAAAATTTTTTAGTACATCCTCGATCTAAAAAAATTTTTTTAGTACATCCTCGATCTAAAAAAATTTTTTTAGTACATCCTTGATATGAAAAAAATTTTTTTAGTACATCCTCGATCTAAAAAATTTTTTTAGTACATCCTCGATCTAAAAAAAAATTTTTTTAGTACATCCTCGATCTAAAAAAAATATTTTTAGTACATCCTCGATCTAAAAAAGTTTTTTTATTACATCCTCGATCTAAAAAAAATTTTTTTAGTGCATCCTCGATCTAAAAAAATTTTTTAGTACATCCTCGATCTAAAAAAAATTTTTTTAGTACATCCTCGATTTAAAAAAAATTTTTCTAGTACATCCTCGATCTAAAAAAAATTTTTTTAGTACATCCTCGATCTAAAAAAATTTTTTTAGTACATCCTCGATCTAAAAAAAAATTTTTTAGTACATCCTCGATCTAAAACAATTTTTTTAGTACATCCTCGATTTAAAAAAAATTTTTTTAGTACATCCTCGATCTAAAAAAATTTTTTTAGTACATCCTCGATTTAAAAAAAATTTTTTTAGTAGATCCTCGATCTAAAAAATTTTTTTTAGTACATCCTCGATCTAAAAAAAATTTTTTTAGTACATCCTCGATCTAAAAAAATTTTTTTAGTACATCCTCGATCTAAAAAAATTTTTTAGTACATCCTCGATCTAAAAAAAATTTTTTTAGTACATCCTCGATTTAAAAAAAAATTTTCTAGTACATCCTCGATCTAAAAAAATTTTTTTAGTACATCCTCGATCTAAAAAAAAATTTTTAGTACATCCTCGATCAAAAAAAAATTTTTTTAGTACATCCTCGATCTAAAAAATTTTTTTTAGTACATCCTCGATCTAAAAAAAATTTTTTTAGTACATCCTCGATTTAAAAAAAATTTTTCTAGTACATCCTCGATCTAAAAAAATTTTTTTAGTACATCCTCGATCTAAAAAAATTTTTTTAGTACATCCTCGATCTAAAAAAAATTTTTTTAGTACATCCTTGATATGAAAAAAATTTTTTTAGTACATCCTCGATCTAAAAAAATTTTTTTTAGTACATCCTCGATCTAAAAAAAATTTTTTTAGTACATCCTCGATCTAAAAAAATTTTTTTAGTACATCCTCGATCTAAAAAAATTTTTTTAGTACATCCTCGATCTAAAAAAAATTTTTTTAGTACATCCTCGATCTAAAACAATTTTTTTAGTACATCCTCGATTTAAAAAAAATTTTTTTAGTACATCCTCGATCTAAAAAAATTTTTTTAGTACATCCTCGATCTAAAAAAAATTTTTTTAGTACATCCTTGATATGAAAAAAATTTTGTTAGTACATCCTCGATCTAAAAAAATTTTTTTAGTACATCCTCGATCTAAAAAAAATTTTTTTAGTACATCCTCGATCTAAAAAAAATTTTTTTAGTACATCCTCGATCTAAAAAAATTTTTTTAGTACATCCTCGATCTAAAAAAATTTTTTTAGTACATCCTCGATTTAAAAAAAATTTTTTTAGTACATCCTCGATCTAAAAAAATTTTTTTAGTACATCCTCGATCTAAAAAAAATTTTTTTAGTACATCCTCGATCAAAAAAAATTTTTTTAGTACATCCTCGATCTAAAAAAATTTTTTAGTACATCCTCGATCTAAAAAAAATTTTTTTAGTACATCCTCGATTTAAAAAAAAATTTTCAAGTACATCCTCGATCTAAAAAATTTTTTTAGTACATCCTCGATCTAAAAAAAAATTTTTAGTACATCCTCGATCAAAAAAAAATTTTTTTAGTACATCCTCGATCTAAAAAATTTTTTTTAGTACATCCTCGATCTAAAAAAAATTTTTTTAGTACATCCTCGATTTAAAAAAAATTTTTCTAGTACATCCTCGATCTAAAAAAATTTTTTTAGTACATCCTCGATCTAAAAAAATTTTTCTAGTACATCCTCGATCTAAAAAAATTTTTTTAGTACATCCTCGATCTAAAAAAATTTTTTTAGTACATCCTCGATCTAAAAAAAATTGTTTTAGTACATCCTCGATCTAAAAAAAATTTTTTTAGTACATCCTCGATCTAAAAAAATTTTTTTAGTACATCCTCGACCTAAAAAAAATTTTTTTAGTACATCCTCGATCTAAAAAAATTTTTTTAGTACATCCTCGATTTAAAAAAAAATTTTCTAGTACATCCTCGATCTAAAAAAATTTTTTTAGTACATCCTCGATCTAAAAAAATTTTTTTAGTACATCCTCGATTTAAAAAAAATTTTTTAGTACATCCTCGATCTAACAAAAATTTTTTTAGTACATCCTCGATCTAAAAAAATTTTTTTAGTACATCCTCGATTTGAAAAAAATTTTTTTAGTACATCCTCGATCTAAAAAAATTTTTTTAGTACATCCTCGATCAAAAAAAAATTTTTTTAGTACATCCTCGATCTAAAAAAATTTGTTTAGTACATCCTCGATTTAAAAAAAATTTTTTAGTACATCCTCGATCTAAAAAAAATTTTTTTAGTACATCCTCGATCTAAAAAAATTTTTTTAGTACATCCTCGATTTGAAAAAAATTTTTTTAGTACATCCTCGATCTAAAAAAATTTTTTTAGTACATCCTTGATCTAAAAAAATTTTTTTAGTACATCCTCGATCTAAAAAAAATTTTTTTAGTACATCCTCGATTTAAAAAAAATTTTTCTAGTACATCCTCGATCTAAAAAAATTTTTTTAGTACATCCTCGACCTAAAAAAATTTTTTTAGTACATCCTCGATCTAAAAAAAATTTTTTTAGTACATCCTTGATATGAAAAAAATTTTTTTAGTACATCCTCGATCTAAAAAAATTTTTTTAGTACATCCTCGATCTAAAAAAAAATTTTTTAGTACATCCTCGATCTAAAAAAAATTTTTTTAGTACATCCTCGATCTAAAAAAATTTTTTTAGTACATCCTCGATCTAAAAAAAATTTTTTTTGTACATGCTCGATTTAAAAAAAATTTTTTTAGTACATCCTCGATCTAAAAAAATTTTTTTAGTACATCCTCGATTTAAAAAAAATTTTTTTAGTACATCCTCGATCTAAAAAAATTTTTTTAGTACATCCTCGATCTAAAAAAAATTTTTTTAGTACATCCTCGATCTAAAAAAATTTTTTTAGTACATCCTCGATCTAAAAAAATTTTTTAGTACATCCTTGATATGAAAAAAATTTTTTTAGTACATCCTCGATCTAAAAAAATTTTTTTAGTACATCCTCGATTTGAAAAAAATTTTTTTAGTACATCCTCGATCTAAAAAAATTTTTTTAGTACATCCTTGATCTAAAAAAATTTTTTTAGTACATCCTCGATCTAAAAAAAATTTTTTTAGTACATCCTCGATTTAAAAAAAATTTTTCTAGTACATCCTCGATCTAAAAAAATTTTTTTAGTACATCCTCGACCTAAAAAAATTTTTTTAGTACATCCTCGATCTAAAAAAAATTTTTTTAGTACATCCTTGATATGAAAAAAATTTTTTTAGTACATCCTCGATCTAAAAAAATTTTTTTAGTACATCCTCGATCTAAAAAAAAATTTTTTAGTACATCCTCGATCTAAAAAAAATTTTTTTAGTACATCCTCGATCTAAAAAAATTTTTTTAGTACATCCTCGATCTAAAAAAAATTTTTTTTGTACATGCTCGATTTAAAAAAAATTTTTTTAGTACATCCTCGATCTAAAAAAATTTTTTTAGTACATCCTCGATTTAAAAAAAATTTTTTTAGTACATCCTCGATCTAAAAAAATTTTTTTAGTACATCCTCGATCTAAAAAAAATTTTTTTAGTACATCCTCGATCTAAAAAAATTTTTTTAGTACATCCTCGATCTAAAAAAAATTTTTTTAGTACATCCTCGATTTAAAAAAAATTTTTCTAGTACATCCTCGATCTAAAAAAATTTTTTTAGTACATCCTCGACCTAAAAAAATTTTTTTAGTACATCCTCGATCTAAAAAAAATTTTTTTAGTACATCCTTGATATGAAAAAAATTTTTTTAGTACATCCTCGATCTAAAAAAATTTTTTTAGTACATCCTCGATCTAAAAAAATTTTTTTAGTACATCCTCGATCTAAAAAAAATTTTTTTTGTACATGCTCGATTTAAAAAAAATTTTTTTAGTACATCCTCGATCTAAAAAAATTTTTTTAGTACATCCTCGATTTAAAAAAAATTTTTTTAGTACATCCTCGATCTAAAAAAATTTTTTTAGTACATCCTCGATCTAAAAAAAAATTTTTTAGTACATCCTCGATCTAAAAAAATTTTTTTAGTACATCCTCGATTTAAAAAAAATTTTTTTAGTACATCCTCGATCTAAAAAAATTTTTTTAGTACATCCTCGATTTAAAAAAAATTTTTTTAGTACATCCTCGATCTAAAAAAATTTTTTTAGTACATCCTCGATCTAAAAAAAATTTTTTTAGTACATCCTCGATCTAAAAAAATTTTTTTAGTACATCCTCGATCTAAAAAAATTTTTTAGTACATCCTTGATATGAAAAAAATTTTTTTAGTACATCCTCGATCTAAAAAAATTTTTTAGTACATCCTCGATCAAAAAAAAATTTTTTTAGTACATCCTCGATTTAAAAAAAATTTTTCTAGTACATCCTCGATCTAAAAAAATTTTTTTAGTACATCCTCGATCTAAAAAAATTTTTTTAGTACATCCTCGATCAAAAAAAAATTTTTTAGTACATCCTCGATCTAAAAAAATTTTTTTAGTGCATCCTCGATTTAAAAAAAATTTTTTAGTACATCCTCGATCTAAAAAAATTTTTTTAGTACATCCTCGATCTAAAAAAATTTTTTTAGTACATCCTTGATATGAAAAAAATTTTTTTAGTACATCCTCGATCTAAAAAATTTTTTTAGTACATCCTCGATCTAAAAAAAAATTTTTTTAGTACATCCTCGATCTAAAAAAAATATTTTTAGTACATCCTCGATCTAAAAAAGTTTTTTTATTACATCCTCGATCTAAAAAAAATTTTTTTAGTGCATCCTCGATCTAAAAAAATTTTTTAGTACATCCTCGATCTAAAAAAAATTTTTTTAGTACATCCTCGATTTAAAAAAAATTTTTCTAGTACATCCTCGATCTAAAAAAAATTTTTTTAGTACATCCTCGATCTAAAAAAATTTTTTTAGTACATCCTCGATCTAAAAAAAAATTTTTAGTACATCCTCGATCTAAAACAATTTTTTTAGTACATCCTCGATTTAAAAAAAATTTTTTTAGTACATCCTCGATCTAAAAAAATTTTTTTAGTACATCCTCGATTTAAAAAAAATTTTTTTAGTACATCCTCGATCTAAAAAAATTTTTTTAGTACATCCTCGATCTAAAAAAAATTTTTTTAGTACATCCTCGATCTAAAAAAATTTTTTTAGTACATCCTCGATCTAAAAAAATTTTTTAGTACATCCTCGATCTAAAAAAAATTTTTTAGTACATCCTCGATTTAAAAAAAAATTTTCTAGTACATCCTCGATCTAAAAAAATTTTTTTAGTACATCCTCGATCTAAAAAAAAATTTTTAGTACATCCTCGATCAAAAAAAAATTTTTTTAGTACATCCTCGATCTAAAAAATTTTTTTTAGTACATCCTCGATCTAAAAAAAATTTTTTTAGTACATCCTCGATTTAAAAAAAATTTTTCTAGTACATCCTCGATCTAAAAAAATTTTTTTAGTACATCCTCGATCTAAAAAAATTTTTTTAGTACATCCTCGATCTAAAAAAAATTTTTTTAGTACATCCTTGATATGAAAAAAATTTTTTTAGTACATCCTCGATCTAAAAAAATTTTTTTTAGTACATCCTCGATCTAAAAAAAATTTTTTTAGTACATCCTCGATCTAAAAAAATTTTTTTAGTACATCCTCGATCTAAAAAATTTTTTTAGTACATCCTCGATCTAAAAAAAATTTTTTTAGTACATCCTCGATCTAAAACAATTTTTTTAGTACATCCTCGATTTAAAAAAAATTTTTTTAGTACATCCTCGATCTAAAAAAATTTTTTTAGTACATCCTCGATCTAAAAAAAATTTTTTTAGTACATCCTTGATATGAAAAAAATTTTGTTAGTACATCCTCGATCTAAAAAAATTTTTTTAGTACATCCTCGATCTAAAAAAAATTTTTTTAGTACATCCTCGATCTAAAAAAAATTTTTTTAGTACATCCTCGATCTAAAAAAATTTTTTTAGTACATCCTCGATCTAAAAAAAATTTTTTTAGTACATCCTCGATCTAAAACAATTTTTTAGTACATCCTCGATTTAAAAAAAATTTTTTTAGTACATCCTCGATCTAAAAAAATTTTTTTAGTACATCCTCGATTTAAAAAAAATTTTTTTAGTACATCCTCGATCTAAAAATATTTTTTTAGTACATCCTCGATCTAAAAAAAAATTTTTTAGTACATCCTCGATCTAAAAAAATTTTTTTAGTACATCCTCGATCTAAAAAAATTTTTTAGTACATCCTCGATCTAAAAAAAATTTTTTTAGTACATCCTCGATTTAAAAAAAAAATTTCTAGTACATCCTCGATCTAAAAAAATTTTTTTAGTACATCCTCGATCTAAAAAAAAATTTTTAGTACATCCTCGATCAAAAAAAAATTTGTTTAGTACATCCTCGATCTAAAAAATTTTTTTTAGTACATCCTCGATCTAAAAAAATTTTTTTAGTACATCCTCGATTTAAAAAAAATTTTTCTAGTACATCCTCGATCTAAAAAAATTTTTTTAGTACATCCTCGATCTAAAAAAATTTTTTTAGTACATCCTCGATCTAAAAAAAATTTTTTTAGTACATCCTTGATATGAAAAAAATTTTTTTAGTACATCCTCGATCTAAAAAAATTTTTTTTAGTACATCCTCGATCTAAAAAAAATTTTTTTAGTACATCCTCGATCTAAAAAAATTTTTTTAGTACATCCTCGATCTAAAAAAATTTTTTTAGTACATCCTCGATCTAAAAAAAATTTTTTTAGTACATCCTCCATCTAAAACAATTTTTTTTAGTACATCCTCGATTTAAAAAAAAATTTTTTTAGTACATCCTCGATCTAAAAAAATTTTTTTAGTACATCCTCGATTTAAAAAAAATTTTTTTAGTACATCCTCGATCTAAAAAAATTTTTTTAGTACATCCTCGATCTAAAAAAAATTTTTTTAGTACATCCTCGATCTAAAAAAATTTTTTTAGTACATCCTCGATCTAAAAAAATTTTTTAGTACATCCTCGATCTAAAAAAAATTTTTTTAGTACATCCTCGATTTAAAAAAAAATTTTCTAGTACATCCTCGATCTAAAAAAATTTTTTTAGTACATCCTCGATCTAAAAAAAATTTTTTAGTACATCCTCGATCAAAAAACAATTTTTTTAGTACATCCTCGATCTAAAAAATTTTTTTTAGTACATCCTCGATCTAAAAAAAATTTTTTTAGTACATCCTCGATCTAAAAAAATTTTTTTAGTACATCCTCGATTTAAAAAAAATTTTTTTAGTACATCCTCGATCTAAAAAATTTTTTTTAGTACATCCTCGATTTAAAAAAAAATTTTTTAGTACATCCTCGATCTAAAAAAAATTTTTTTAGTACATCCTCGATCTAAAAAAATTTTTTTAGTACATCCTCGATCTAAAAAAATTTTTTTAGTACATCCTCGATTTAAAAAAAATTTTTCTAGTACATCCTCGATCTAAAAAATTTTTTTAGTACATCCTCGATTTAAAAAAAATTTTTTTAGTACATCCTCGATCTAAAAAAATTTTTTTAGTACATCCTCGATCTAAAAAATTTTTTTTAGTACATCCTCGATCTAAAAAAAATTTTTTTAGTACATCCTCGATCTAAAAAAATTTTTTTAGTACATCCTCGATCTAAAAAAATTTTTTAGTACATCCTCGATCTAAAAAAAATTTTTTAGTACATCTTCGATTTAAAAAAAAATTTTCTAGTACATCCTAGATCTAAAAAAATTTTTTTAGTACATCCTCGATCTAAAAAAATTTTTTTAGTACATCCTCGATTTAAAAAAATTTTTTCTAGTACATCCTCGATCTAAAAAATTTTTTTAGTACATCCTCGATTTAAAAAAAATTTTTTTAGTACATCCTCGATCTAAAAAAAATTTTTTTAGTACATCCTCGATCAAAAAAAATTTGTTTAGTACATCCTCGATATAAAAAAAATTTTTTTAGTACATCCTCGATTTAAAAAAAATTTTTCTAGTACATCCTCGATCTAAAAAAATTTTTTTAGTACATCCTCGATCTAAAAAAAATTTTTTTAGTACATCCTCGATCTAAAAAAAATTTTTTTAGTACATCCTCGATCTAAAAAAATTTTTTTAGTACATCCTTGATATGACAAAATTTTTTTTAGTACATCCTCGATCTAAAAAAATTTTTTTAGTACATCCTCGATGTAAAAAAAATTTTTTTAGTACATCCTCGATCTAAAAAAAATTTTTTTAGTACATCCTTGATATGAAAAAAATTTATTTAGTACATCCTCGATCAAAAAAAATTTTTTAGTACATCCTCGATCTAAAAAAAAATTTTTTAGTACATCCTTGATATGAAAAAAATTTTTTTAGTACATCCTCGATCTAAAAAAATTTTTTTAGTACATCCTCGATCTAAAAAAAATGTTTTAGTACATCCTCGATCTAAAAAAATTTTTTTAGTACATCCTTGATATGACAAAAACTTATTTAGTACATCCTCGATCTAAAAAAAATTTTTTAGTACGTCCTCGATCTAAAAAAAATTTTTTTAGTACATCCTCGATCTAAAAAAATTTTTTTAGTACATCCTCGATCTAAAAAAAATTTTTTTAGTACATCCTCGATCTAAAAAAATTTTTTTAGTACATCCTCGATCTAAAAAAAAATTTTTTAGTACATCCTTGATATGAAAAAAATTTATTTAGTACATCCTCGATCAAAAAAAATTTTTTAGTACATCCTCGATCTAAAAAAAAAATTTTTTAGTACATCCTTGATATGAAAAAAATTTTTTTAGTACATCCTCGATCTAAAAAAATTTTTTTAGTACATCCTCGATCTAAAAAAAATGTTTTAGTACATCCTCGATCTAAAAAAATTTTTTAGTACATCCTTGATATGAAAAAAATTTTTTTAGTACATCCTCGATCAAAAACAATTTTTTTAGTACATCCTCGATCTAAAAAAAATTTTTTTAGTACATCCTCGATCTAAAAAAAATTTTTTAGTACATCCTCGATCTAAAAAAATTTTTTTAGTACATCCTCCATCTAAAAAAAATTTTTTTT